>NW_014566236.1:0-375 GCF_001313825.1 Dinoponera quadriceps | reverse complement strand
GGTAGAATTTGGAGCTCTTATCGGTATTTTTCGTTATCACTACCAGAACAGAGACCTGTGCAGTGCGGTTACGTCGTTCAAGGGGTACATTAATAATTTTATTCGAAACAAATAAAGTGTATAAATATTTACGTAATTCTTTGTTAAGTGTATGTATCGTAAATTTTTGAAAATATTTCTTTTTATCTTGAACTTTGTTGCACGCAAATTTTTATATTAATGAGAATAAGTTAATATTAATTTCCTTGATATCCTAAGTGATTTGAATATGTTTCACACCTTAATTATTATTGTATTGAATTATATTGCATTTATATGTTTGAGTAAAAAATTATTACGTAGATATAATATAACTAAAGCACCGTATTTACTTAA
>NW_014566235.1:0-424 GCF_001313825.1 Dinoponera quadriceps | reverse complement strand
ACTTTTTATTTTATGTCTTTTCTCAGTATAGTTACCACTTGGAGAATACAGTACGAAATTCCTCAGAATGGATTGCTCACGATATCCGTTCAAAAAGAGATGAGGTTGTTCAACATTTAGTCCGGTGCATTAATCTTCATATGAAAATTAAAGCGTCAGTATGAATATCGATTGACATAATAGCGTGATCGTTAACGCTATTTAACGTAAAAAAATCGGTTCAAGGTTTGTAAAGCTGATTGACATCATGTTTGCCGTATTCCTGATCCTCGAGATCGGCTTGGATTTCATAATGCACTGCTTTTTATGCGCGATGGTGAGTAGATTTGTTTACTCGGCATTAAAAAAATTTCACGAGCACTTACGATCTTTCCCTGTAATGTCGTAGATTGTGCTCCGCATGCATCGATACGTTGAAATCGTA
>NW_014566234.1:0-1235 GCF_001313825.1 Dinoponera quadriceps | reverse complement strand
TACAAATGGACAATTGAATAAATTCGAAAAATTACGTCGAAAATACGGCAATAGATTCACTTTTTTCTAGAGTTTAGAAAGTTGTTTTTGTTTTAAACTTTTTACGTAGTAATATAAATTTGCTATTCGCAACGGGATTATATCGCACGCATATTGGTAATCTATAAGGTTCAGATCATGGACTATAAAGCTGATTTTCATTTCCTTTCTCAATTATTATAAGACGTGCAACATATTCATAACACCAACATCCATTCCTCCATTTTTCCAAGGGAACAATTACATCATTTGATTTCGTTAATTTCAGCTGTGTTATTTTTGTACATATACAATTCCGTACAATCATTTATAAATTATATTTCTCCATTCTAACTACCAATTCTGTACAAGTACAATCATGTACAGAAAGGTTTTGTCATTTCCTAGGCGTAGTGATATCAGAAATTTCGAATAACACATCATTTTTGAAAATTTTTTGCATTATGGCTACTGCTTTGAAACATTCTTGTCAATTCACGGAATAATCAGCAGTTATGAATATGCGGAAATGATATTCTAAATTCAAAATTTCCGATATCGCTGTGCCAAAGGAATGGGACAATCTTTCTGTCAATAATTGTACACAAGTCGTTTGTCATTTGTATCAGGTGATCGTGCTCTAATCGTTTAGTAGTGCTGTGTCTGAACAATGTTGTCTCTACGAAAATGATTTCGTAGAATGGCATGCTAAGGAATTAGACGATATTTGTATCGAGAAAGAGCGCACATCGAGAAAAAGGATAAATCTCAAGTGTATTGTGTGCTTTATTTTTTATTTCTTTGAAGATACACAAATATATATTAAGTATATAAATAAATATATATATACATAGATGTATATAGATATAAATATTAGCAATTGAATGTTAGTAAACGACACAAAAGACTAAAAGATAGCGTGTTATACGTAACTGATCTAGAGAAGACAATATCTACAATTTTTTTTAATATTTTCCACATAAACCATTGTTCCACATGTGCGTCAAACAAACGTAATGTGGAAAGGCAAATAAAAAAATTTTCAGAACAATCTAGTATTCCAATACATATGAATGATAAGTAGATTTCTTAATATGAAAAATGAAAAATAGGCTTCTTGCCAAAACACACACACACACACACAAACACACACACACACATATTTACACATTGGCATATTTGTATTTTTTCATTCCTATGAGGAGATGGTATCTCCT
>NW_014566233.1:0-1039 GCF_001313825.1 Dinoponera quadriceps | reverse complement strand
GCGCAGAAAAAAGAGAATTGCGTATGTTTCAGATAACAAATTCTAATGTCCATGCGATATTTATGAGGGAATTGTCATATTTAGAATATTCATTATTTACAGTAATGTATCATTCAGTAGTTCTACAATGAGCGACAATAAAATGAGAGAGACAGAGAGAAAAAGAGGGAAACGAGAGAGAGAGAGAGAGAGAGAGTGAGAGAGGGGAGAGAGAGGGGGGAGAGAGAGAGAGAGAGAGAGAGAGAGAGAGAGAGAGACAATGTGGATGAACTGAGGAATATGGAGAAAAGGGATAAAGAAAAACATAGAGTAGTGGTAGTGCAAATTGTAACGTAGGAAAAGTTATTGCTATGTAAATGTAAATACTGGTTGGTGGAGGGTGAGGAGGTGAGGAAGAAAGTACATTGAAACAGTCACGTCGAAAATATTAATATTTATCTTACCGCCAAAAAACATTTGCCACTCCAATTGCTGCATAAACCTTTTTCACCCGTTTAATTTCCGTGTGAATTTTATCGTACTATATTTTTTTTATATATGTAATGCAAAATTGAATGTATAATTTTGAGCAATGAATCATTATTCTGAAATTTTAGACTTTTGCGGTGTGGATAAATATTCGATGTGGATTTCGAGTTGGCGCCGCTTGTTTCGAGAATTTGTATCTAACGTTTCGTGAAACAGTTTCAGGTCGATCCTTATCTTGAAGAAGTGAACTGATACATTACGTAACATTCAGGTGTTACCGTTTGATCTGATAAAAAGAGCTCATACTAACTAATCTCGGCCTTCCTGCTACAATATTGACGCCATACGTCTCATGAATAATTTTAGTTACATCAGCTGGATTTACCACGATCAAAATGATGAAGCATGAAATGGTGACATTGTGCCTTTTTGTTGTTCACATTTACTTGAACTGAATGTATGATTATTGTTAGGAAGCAACCTCATATTGCTGTTGGAATGTATGTTACTCAACCTTATTATTAAAATAACAATTAGTCTAAAATATCTTAACACCTAATTATAAGCAACA
>NW_014566232.1:0-533 GCF_001313825.1 Dinoponera quadriceps | reverse complement strand
GCGTTGCGCTATTAAATGTTTCCAACTGTTCATTTGATAAAGTTTCCATGAAGACATTTGTTGATAAGACCAATTTTACGCGGTGCGCCAACTCTTCGATTTGCTTGACGAACCACGAGGCGCAATCACTATCGCGACGGCTTCGAAAATACGATAATGATTCGTCATACGAACAATGTAAGTAATACGCTATGCTGAATACCGTATGATGCTGATACGCGTGCGATTTGTGATCCTCTCCCTTCTCGCTCGCAGTCTTCTGTAAGATGCACTCCAGATCGGCGTACACGACGAACGTNCGTACACGACGAACGGTAGACGCTCTTTCCTGTTGTGATTGCAAAAACTGAGCCGTTTGTCGTCCTCGCTAGGCAGCAGGATGGCGCAGTCGTTCATTTTTCCACAATCTATAGTATGAACCTGCAACCTTTCGCTCAAATTAAAATAGTGCAAGCATCTGTAAAAAAAATGTAAAGGTATGTAATCGAGGTATGTAAGTGAAGAAAAGGATAATGACATATTTCAAAAAATGC
>NW_014566231.1:0-959 GCF_001313825.1 Dinoponera quadriceps | reverse complement strand
GTGCCGAGAAGGAGTGTCCGTCTGGCTGAACGCTTCCGACAAGACAGGGCCGCAACTTTGGAAGCGGGGGGATCCTCTGATGCTCTGTTGCGTGCACGCTTGGTGGCGCGCTTGGTTGAGGCCACCGCTTCCAGAAGGGCGCCTCGACCAATCATGTCCGGGCACATCCGCGGCTCAGAGCAATTCGGTGCACGGCCCAATTTCTCAGCCTTCGTGCTATTGATGTTAGCTTAGAGATATGTGTTAGGCTGGTCACAACGGCAATCCTCGACTGGGTGAAGCAAATCAGGATAGGCTCTGGCAATAGCTCCGCGATGAACGTAGATGCCGCCATCGCNATAGGCTCTGGCAATAGCTCCGCGATGAACGTAGATGCCGCCATCGCGAACTCGCCCCAAACCCCAGTAAAGGTAGTAGATTTTTCCGTGCATCTGGTGTCTGGCAGGAACACTTCACTGCCCGTGTTGCTTAGATCCACGGAAATTAGGCTGCTGCAGCTGAACTTAAGGCGTTTGGCTGTGGTGACAGGGGAGGTTCGTCAACTTATTGTCTGAAATCGACTGGACATCCTTCTCTTGCAGGAGTTGCACGTCCGGAAGCAGGGCAGTAGGTACGCCTTCGTCGGGCTAGGGACTGGAATGAGGGTGGCTGTTGTGTGCGCGCAACGTCCTTGGGCCGCAGTAGTCCTTTGTAACACCGAATTCCATATAATGTTGGTCTCGCAGCTTAGCACGACGCATTGCGCATGTGCGGAAGTGGAAGCACCCGGCTTCTCCTTCTACGTCACATCGTGCTATTTTTAGTAAAGCGACAAGACAGAGGAGCATCTCAGGCACCTCGAAATGGTGTTTTGTTCACTGAGGGGGCAGAGGGTGTAAGTGGGAATGGATGCTAATGCGCGGTCCCCTCTCTGGGGTGACCCTAAATTGGCCGATAGGGGAGCGATGCTTCAGGACTTT
>NW_014566230.1:0-5589 GCF_001313825.1 Dinoponera quadriceps | reverse complement strand
ATCAATTCAAAAGACGGACATTTTTTCGAGATGGAATTCGAAAATTGTCTGAGAGGTGGGAAAAACTAGTAGCCAGCAATGGACAATATTGTGATTAATCTGTTCATTCATTTTGTTCTGAAATAAATGCATTTTTGACCGCAAAAACGGACTGAACTAATTTGTACTCACAATAACAAGTACATGTACAGTCTTACGATCCGTTGAAGCTATTATTGTACTTGATTATTGTATTTGTATTGTATTTGATGTACTTTGATGTAACAATTTATATGGATGGGCAATGTGTAAATCGTTGCCTTACGCAAAATTTCAGTGGATAAGTGATAGTTCAAATTTTGATGCATCTTCAATCGGGCTAAATTCTTTCATAGGTTACATTCTCGAAATCGATTTAGAATATCCGCAACGTGTGCACGACGCTCACGCCGATCTACCGCTCTGTCCGACCTGTGTAAAATCATCAGGCAAAAATACAGGATAAGTTACTAGCAACATTATATAATGAGCAACTTTATATTATCAATTATCGCACACAGCATTGCACACGTCACTATCTTCGTAATAAGAAGATTCACCGTGCATTCCAATTCGTTCAATCTCTATGACCTCGCTATTATATGAAATTAAATGTACAATTTAGAATACATGCTACATATGATTTTGAAAAAAGTTGATAGAAATTGATGAAGAACGCAATATTTGGCAGAACTATGGAATATGAAATCACGTAGACGTGAAACTTTTAGTCAAATGGGACGGAAGATATGGTGCTGAGGCAATTATCGCGAAACCAAATTTTTATAGTAGAAGGATCAGAAAATTTGATTATCTTTGAATTGCGAAAACTTAAAGTGAAACTCAACGAGTTAATCTATGTGTGTATGTGTATTCTCGACATATTACTGATTTGTTTGTTTGAATTTCATCATGTATACATGTCTCCTTTGCATCACGAGAAATGTAAAATAATGCACAATGATACCGATTGCCTAATTTACTATATTCAATGCGACGATATCTACGAGTATATGAAACGCGATAGTAGTATGGGTACAGCCATTGTGAGACAGGGCGTGGCCTATTTTGGTGGTGGTGTGGATAAAGTCTGGCACCGTTGGATCTAGGATGGGGGAATGTCTGGGAGAAAGAGTGGGGGTTTTGGGTTTAAGTAGACATTTAGTGTTAGTGTGGAGGGGATAGAAAGGAAATTTCTAGAAGAGTCGAGGATAATAGGATGTAAAGAGAAACTAACTATAGAGTCGTATTTTTAAATGAAAGAGGGAGGTAGATTTTTATTCAGTTTGTTAAATTTCTTTTTATTTCTTATTGATTTTGAGGATATAACCATTGCAAGAGTGTCTTATGCCTTAAAGCTATGCGTGCTGAGTATTAAAAAAAGATGGGGAAATAAATAAACGATTTTGGTAGGGAAATGGGGATAGGAGATAGAGTGGGGAGACATAGAGGTGTCTGTTACAGAGCAACAGTTATAATTAAACACAATGATTGGAGCAATTTGTGGACAGCCATGGTTAATCATACTGATTAGACGTTCGAATCCCACCGTTTCATCATATAGGTTAAGACGCTGGAGAATGGGGAGAATGTGCGCGCGAGTTTTTGGTTTACAGCAGATAAGGAAAAAGCAGGCTCGAGTATCCGTTTTACACCGGACGAGTGTAGATAGTCATTTTGATTAATACATTTCTTTGTCAGCTTTCATTAGTGACTGTGATAGATTTAAATTTTTAGCGGGATAGATTGAAAATTTAACGGGTAAATTTATTCTCTATTACGGATCATCGTAACCTTCTTCTTGAACAGAACGTAATGAGTGTATTAGATATCGTGTGATAGAAAGAATGAACATTAATGTTTCCGAATGTACTAGAAAAATAATGCAAGGAATAGATATAAAGAAACATGGAATTTTTTTTTGTTATAAAATTCGTTCACTACGAGGTGAACGCGAGGTTTTGAATATAGTAAAATATCTACATGATGTATTTCGAAGGCATCATACCGATGTTATGCACCGATGATGAAAGGTTTAAAATTTACAGGAGCAATCCTAAACTAACAAGTCAATAGACGTTATAACTGCGCTGATTCATTCTAAGATTACGCATTTTTACTTTACATTGACTCAGAAGACACGCTATCAATGAAAATCAAATCGATTCGCTCAAATTTTTATTTGAATTCATAAAATAACAAAGACGAATTTAATATAAATGCATTATTTATTTTTACAATTACAACGATGGATTGTTTTATAATATTTTTATTACAATTTTACTTAGAAGAAATGTGGTTATTTCGAAAAACAGAATTTCAAAGTAAACGTCCAAGAAAGAAAAAGTTGTCAGTTGTCGTCGAACGTTTTTTTCCAATATCCTCGTAGTTGCTCCAAAGGGTCTGTTTCACCATGTTTTCGTCCAAATATCGATTTGGTAAATTAAGCTTGATTTCATTGATGACAAATTTGACGCAATCGTTGATGGAGTTCAACATCGTGTTTATTGCGTATATTTATATGAGATCCAACGCACGACATTTTCGAGTCCTTCGAATATTACTTACTGCATCACTATTGATGAAATGTGCGTCTTTCTCCTCTTCGCATGCGGTACTGTAGCTCCCTCCGAAACAGTCTTCGTATCCGATGTATTTTCCTCCGTTGACTCGAGGTGATGACTCAACATTATTGCACTTGAGCCTTATGAAGTGGTGAAGTGGATGATAACATTATTTACGATTTTTGGATTTGGTATAATTTTATCTTTTTTACATAAGTAAGAGGTCACTTGATCTAAATTGCCTTGAAACTTCTTCCATGTGTTGATATCGAAACAAATTCCCTCTGATAAATTTCCCGTTAAATTTATGATCACTTCGAATATCTCCGTGTTATTTGCCTGTAGCGTGTTATATCCCGCTTATATTCTCTTTGTATCAGAATTATTTAAGGCGTATGTTGTAGATAGCAATATGTAATTCCCCTTTCTTCCAGATTGAAGAATATCGTTGCTGATGCATTTCATCTTCTTTTACTCCACGTAGTTACCAGTTATTATATACTTCTCACGAAAATTTGTTCTTGATAAATAATTTTAGAAACTAACGAGGACCATCAATATTACGTAGTATCGAATCAGAGGAGCGGAGAGTTACTGTGTGAATGAATTTAACCATAATGGACATCACATTTTATACCTTCTCGAAAGATAGATAATGTAATGAAGTGAGGGATGCGCACGTATATAAACAATTTTCTGTTATAAACCGTTAAACTTTTTTAGCAAGAATATTTATGGAATATTCCAGAGTTTTCAGTATGTAAACACGTTTACATGAATACGGTATTATGGATACCATGTCCATAAACTTGTTTATTTTGGTTTTATTACCCTTCCAATCATTCTCGATTTTTAGATAATCCTATCCATAAATTATAAGTTATTTTATAAATTCGCTTGTAACTGTAGCACTACGCTGCTGGCTTTATTGCTTAACTGTGGTATATTTACATGCGATTACAAATTGGTGGACATAGTGAAAGAAATCATTATAATTATATGCGACTTCGGAGAAAATGTAGGGGATGTGTGGAACCTGGAAAATGTATTCACTCCCACTAGGTACGTGAAAATAAATAATTATTTTATATTAAAAACTAAAACTTCATATAATACAGATGAATCTAAAAAAAAATGATATTTTTCGTGAGTTCAACTTTAACCAGTGAAACTTGTTTAGATCTGCACAGGCTCGAACAACATCCGCGTGGTAAACGTTACGGAAGAAGCGGCTTCGCAGTCCCAAACAGTTTCAAGTAAATAAAAATAAAGGGAAAAAATGTTAAATCCTACTTGATCATTCCAGTTTTATTATATTAAATTAAATTTTAAGAATGAATACAAAATTGGGAACTCATTGTTCATCATCGACAAGTCGCATCAACGACTCTGATATCATCTACGTCGACAACTACGATGACAGTGTGAATGATTCCTCGGTGATAATTATCGAAGGTGTCGAACGCGTGAACCTCGACGATGAAGATACTACTGTAGTGAACGAACACGACGCTGATGACACTGGTGTGGACAACAGTGTCAATGCCGACGACGAGCATCACGACGACGATAATGACGACGTCGGTGAAAACGACGAAGACGGCGAAGGCAACAATGACAACGATGACGTCATTGATGACGATGATGATGACATCAACCCCACTGGTAACAATGATCAAACTGAAGGTTTCGAGGTTAACTCAGTTGACGACAACTACAGACAATAACAACACGACAACACATCAATAGCGAAGGGAACGTTGCAAGTAATGCTGACGAGCAAGGCTGTCAGGACGAAATTTTTTCCAAGAAAATGATATTAAAACTTTGATTTTTCTAAATATGATTTACGTATTCGACGTTTGAACTTATTTTTATAAAAATACAAAACATTTTAGGTGTGAATTACGCTTTCTTGAGTCAAAATGGTAGCAGCAGTGAGGAACTACCTCCATTTCAACAAGATCGTGATAATGTCAATCACAATTTGAGAAGATTGGAACAAAGAGACGTTGGTTGAGAGAGAAATCTCTTAGAAAATAATTTTTTACGAATCCTCTTGGCGAACTCCTCCAGCGAATCGGGTTATGAGTCGGAGATATCGTCTTAGTTTCATCATATAAAAATAAGTTTAAACGTAAGTTATAACAATTAAAAGATTTTAAATATTGTCAAATCATATGATTTAATTATTTCATTTCTATTATAGTGCAATTGGGAGGCTCACGTGTGAGCGGTAGACAACTTGATATCTCGAAACCTGTGCCAAGAACACATCCTGAATGTCAGGAAAAAAATAGGAGGAGGAGGAGGAGAAGAAGAAGAAGGAGAAGGTGGATGAGGAAACGGCGGCAAAGAGGTGTGAAGACTTTGATGAGTACACTTATATTTAAGTAAGAGATAAACACTTGTAAATTTAGGAATTTTGATATATTAGGATGGGAGTCTAGTATAAAAATTCTACACTTCCCGAAGGCGCCGATATTCATGAATATTTAAAAAACGCGTTTTGCAAAAAATATACTTACGCAATTAATCCCGCCATTGGGAACAATTGCGTGGGGTTATCCTTCGGTTTGTCGGATTTATCACGGTGGCCGGCGGGTTTGTCGTTTCATCCGGTGCGTGATCTAACATATGAAGATATTTGGCACCTTGTAAGCTCACTTGTAGCATAAAGCGCTGGAGGTATCGACATTGCGGGGCACATTAATATAATTTTAATATAATAGTTTATAATGTCGTGGCACCTACGGGGAGCGGAAGAAAAACTAATAAATTAACACACGAAAATTTCACGAAATGTTGTATTTTAAATATCGATAACCAAGATAATTTATACTTTCCATGTTCCCTTGTCGCCGTTGGTATTTATTGTTAACATGGCACCATACACACGGGTAAATTGCACAAAAAATGGAATAGTGTTAGACACTTGCATTCTTCGTTTCAGCGTCCATTAGCTCAAGAATTAAGAAGGAATGTCGGTGTAGTTATACCGGAGGAG
>NW_014566229.1:0-1137 GCF_001313825.1 Dinoponera quadriceps | reverse complement strand
ATATATATATATATATATATATATATATATATAATGGGTAAAGAAGGACTTGCACATTTTATCCCTTTTATGTAACAAATTTACATAAAAGAAATATTTAGCAAATATGTTTTAAAATGCGTATTGGGTGTGTTCTCATTTATATTAATATAACATACTAAATAAGAATATAATATAGAGACGTCACACACATTTTGTCTTTCCGTACAAGATCTACTAGAAGAAGTACTAAAAAGGATAGCATGTGTTAATGCTTTCTTTATTTAAATATATCAGTTATGTGTTGAACTTGTGTGATCATTGTAATATACGAAGCATAGAATTATGATGTCGTTGCATAGTTGCATTACAATTGACAAGCGAATAAAATACGTGCACTTTCAGTTTGATAAATCCAACCGTGATATTTCACCGTCTTCCCTTATGATTTGAATTTTTGGTGGACATAAGGATTGTCTACTGGAGGTAGTAACACTGCGGAGTAGGAAATAAGAGATTTTTTAATATTATCTGTTTTTCACAACTTTTTATAGACAAAAAATGTTATGCAAATTGATATGCGTGGAACACTTGTTTTTGGATACATAAACATTTCAGATGTGAAAACTTTCCTCGTACAGATGATTAATATTCATTAATATGTTGCAGTGCTGTATTAACTAATGTGATTAAAAAGAAAGCTGAAGTGGTAAATATTCAATTGTGAATAAATAACCTTGTAAGCAAAATGCAAATTAGCAGTATTGGCCGGTAGGTTGGCAACAGATTTGACCAGAATACCGTGGTAGATTTATCTGTTGCAATTTTATTTAGTTAAAACTGATATTTTTTATATTTTAGTAAATTTATAAAAGTTACATTTTGCATTGGTTATCCATTACATATTTTTTTTATAACTTTCGAAAATATTGGGAGTATGAATAAGTTTNATGAATAAGTTTTCGCCGTTTCACTATCAGATGGCGGTATAAAAATTTTCTGTGTATAATTCAAGATGATGACGCATCTATATTGAAGTTCTATAACCTATGTTTAAAATCGTGCGTGTCTTTCCATTAACCTATAAAAAACTTTTTCTTTTTGTAGTATAAAACATGTCAAATTTCGTGCCAAATAAACCGTTTTTGCGGGGAATTT
>NW_014566228.1:0-1242 GCF_001313825.1 Dinoponera quadriceps | reverse complement strand
CCATGGGGTACTTCCGGGTGCCCCAATATTTGGCGTCCACCATTGCGGACTACTTCCGCGGCAGGGAGTTGTCATATGTGGATAGGGACGGGCGGTCTCATTTTATGGAGGCGTCGTGCGGGGTTCCACAGGGATCGGTCCTTGGCCCATACCTGTGGAACCTCGCATACGACAGGGTCCTCCGGACCGTGCTCCCCCCGGGGAGCTCCGTCGTCTGTTACGCGGACGACACGTTGGTGCTCTCCGGGGGGGGCAATTGGGAGGAGGCGGCAGCCGCGGCCACGGTGGCGGTGGACAGAATAGTCCACGCCATCCGGGGTCTGGGCCTCCGGGTCTCCCCCGAAAAGTCCGAGGCCGTGTTTTTTCACGGCCGCGGGGGAGGCCCGAATGCGTTCATTAAGGTGGGAGGGTTTCCCGTCAGGGTGGGGCCGGGTATGAAGTACCTTGGGCTCCACCTTGACGGGAGATGGAGCTTTGAGAAGCACTTTGAGGGGTTGGCCCCACGGGTGGCAAGGGCGACGGCCGCCCTGGGGCGCTTGATGCCCAATCTGGGGGGGCCCAGCGTCGGGGCACGCCGGCTCTACGCGGGAGCGCTGCAGGCCATGATCCTGTACGGCGCCCCTGTGTGGGCCGGCAAGGCGGCCGAGTCCCCATTGGTGNGCACTTTGAGGGGTTGGCCCCACGGGTGGCGAGGGCGGCGGCCGCCCTGGGGCGCTTGATGCCCAATCTGGGGGGGCCCAGCGTCGGGGCACGCCGGCTCTACGCGGGGGCGCTGCAGGCCATGATCCTGTACGGCGCCCCCGTGTGGGCCGGCAGGGCGGCCGAGTCCCCATTGGTGGCTCGGCTGCTGCGGGCGGCGCAACGGCCAGTTGCCTTGAGGGTGGCGCGCACATACAGGACTACGTCCTATGTCGCGGCCACCCTCTTGGCTGGCCTTCCTCCCCTGGAGCTCCTGGCACTCAAGTACAAGGTGATCTTCCTGGGGGTGCGGGAGCTTCGGGGGAGGGGGGACCCCGTCTCGGCGGGAGCCATTCGGGAGGTGAGGAGGAGGGCGCATGCCTCCTTGCTGGAGGCGTGGAGGGCCCTCCTCCAGGGGTGGGCACAGCAGCAGGGCGGGGACGGGGGGTGGTGCGAGCCATCCTCCCCAACCTGAAAGGGTGGCTGGGGAGGGCTTTTGCTCCCTCCTTTCATGCGGCACAGGTGCTCACCGGGCACGGCTGCTTCGGTGAGTACCTGTGTCGC
>NW_014566227.1:0-485 GCF_001313825.1 Dinoponera quadriceps | reverse complement strand
CAACGCCGTTTCATTTTCTCATGCATGCCCTTAAAATGACAACCTGGCATATTACTCTGTATGTTGGTACAACACTCTATACTTTGCATTATTTTCGACAAATTTTTCTGCGGTCTTTCAAATCTAAAATCACTCGGTCGCCTTTCTGCTCTTATAAAGAAAACAATACCGTGATAATATGATCATTATGTAAACGTATTAACCCATATTGGATGCGTGATGTCATTGACGAGAAATGACACGTTGAGAAATATCGCGTGCTATTAGCAAGTAAAGAAATATTTGGATGAAGCAACATTTAAGATCGCTTCAAGGCATTTGTGAAAATACACAAACACTTTTTTTCTCCTTGTGATATTAATAAATAACCGTAAAAGATGTGTGAAATAAGATCTATTCATGAAGAAAAACTTACGATTTCTCAACTATTAAAAGAAGCCAGTAAAATATCCTCCCAGGTATCAAATTCGAAGTTATTCTTGATT
>NW_014566226.1:0-519 GCF_001313825.1 Dinoponera quadriceps | reverse complement strand
CGGGTCCGCCAGTGGATTCAATCACACGACACACGAGTGCGGACGCCAGGTGAACATTAAGAGCGATCCAGTTCTTACCAACGAGGATCTTTCACTGAGGACAACTGCCACTGACAGCACCCTCGGAGTCACCGCTCTGAACCTATCATCACCAGTAAGTAATAACAATTAAGTCACACATCACCTCCAAAGGAACTACCTGTTAGCGCGTATCCCAGGGTAGGGCTGCAGAAGCCTGACCACCCGAAAAAATCTAGTCCCTCTCGTGGCCCGAGAATTATAGACAACCGCGGCCGAGCAGGACGTAACGGAGTGTGAAGTGAATCTTGTGTTTCTTTACGTTAAATCGTGAACGGATGAAAACTGAAGAGTGTGATTGAAATATACAGCTTTATTACGTTATTTCCATGCGGCAGCTTCGACGATTTCAAACGTCGAGCGTTTCTCTCGATTCTACAGCAGAAAACGTAAACTAATTGCAAATTCACGTTTCGGCTTGAATCTTCTCGAACAAATACG
>NW_014566225.1:566-793 GCF_001313825.1 Dinoponera quadriceps | reverse complement strand
GGCGAACAGCAAGCACGGCTTGTCACGAATATAATGTATTAAACATCTCAGCATTAGAATAAACCAACTATATTCAATCTTTGCTCACTCACTTTATTCGCTCATTCACTTGCTCGTCCACACACGCACACACACACCATCACACAAGGACGCCTGGAGATCCGGCGAGCTACGCCAGGGCCACCGACACCGAAACACGGTCAACCGAACGACACCGGAAACGACCA
>NW_014566225.1:0-468 GCF_001313825.1 Dinoponera quadriceps | reverse complement strand
AACGTCTATGTTACAAACACACTCGGGCCGAGATCTGGCATTGCTAACACAGGCCATAGAAAGAAACAAACAATCCGGCTGCATATCGATATCGCAATCAATTTTTTTCCGGCGCGCAGTTCAAGGCACGCACTCGGAGCGATTGAACGCATATTAATAGCGAGTGTGGCACGATAAATTTTACACGGTGACGTGGCCGATAGCCCCACGGCAGAGTTTACTTTGGAAAATTCGCGAAATCGGATTCACCTGTTTTGGTACATCGCGAATGAATCGGTAGCGGCTTTATTCAATCACACTCGCCAGTTCGATTTTGCAAAGCATCGTCGCGCAAAGGAGCGAACCTTCGCTTTAAACTAGCAACGCGAAGCTTCAACCCCGCTCGTTTTCGTTGCAGCATTGCGGAACGCGTTCGCGTCTCGCTACCAAGTTGACAATTGATATCGTACGTTTATTTTTCCGTTTATT
>NW_014566224.1:0-443 GCF_001313825.1 Dinoponera quadriceps | reverse complement strand
GAAACGCAAATTCACTCGACAATCACGTTACTTCGCCTATTGCACGCAAACTCGCAAGTTTCGCCCGAGGATTGATTTCTTTTATTCTTTCTCGTGGAACTAGCGTATTTGGTCGAGAAGATTCAAGCGGAAACGAGAATTCCCATCAGTTCACGTTTTCTGATGTAGAATCGAAAGAAACGCTCGCCCGCTGAAATCCTCGAGGCTGCCGCATAGAAATAACGTGATAAAGCCGAAAATTTTAATCACGCGCGCCAGTTTGCATCCGTTCACGATTTAACGTAAAGAAACGCAAGATTCACTCGACATTCACGTTACTCCTCCTATTGCACGCAAACTCGCAAGTTTCGATCGAGGTTTGATTTTTTTTACTTTTTCTCGTGGAACTAGCGTATTTGGTCGAGAAGATTCAAGCGGAAACGAGAATTCCCATCAGTTCACGT
>NW_014566223.1:0-672 GCF_001313825.1 Dinoponera quadriceps | reverse complement strand
CCCGGAGCTGTCGGTCCCGATCGGGGCGAACTCGGGTCAACTGGCCGACACGCGGACGGCGACGCCGACCACGGGGCCCCTAGTTAGTGGGTGCGATCCGCGCACCTGGCACCCACACGGACTTGTGGAGGTCCGAATTTCGTTAGCGGCCCGAGGTTCGCCCGTCGGCGTTGCACCGGCGACTCGGAGAGGCCGAGTCGCGAATATCGGTCGCACCGCATATGGAATAATTACGACTATGTTCGCACAAAGTTAACCATTCTGTCATTAAATAATCTGGGCTTAAAGAGATATAGTAAAAAAACCGTCAGTGTGAAGGTATATGGAGCGCTGAATTTCAATCAATGCACTATTGGATATTACATATTATTTATATATGTTACTTATTTTTAATAGATACATGCTATTTGTTATTTTTAATAGATACATGCTATTTGTATATATTATCGATAAGCATCAGAGCGCATTTACCGACATAGAAACTTCGACGTACTTAATAATATATTTCGTTCTAATCAAAAGCGCTTGACAACCCCTTCTTATGCTCTCCTAATAAGATTTCTGATATATAGTTGTTTTTTTTATTAACTCATACATCCGTCGTGCAACATACACATCTTCCCATAAAACTACTCATAAATATGATTTGCTAATTACCACTGAATATGTAAA
>NW_014566222.1:409-681 GCF_001313825.1 Dinoponera quadriceps | reverse complement strand
CAAAGAATTGGAGGCATTACTCGATGAAGATCCAAGTCAAACGCAAGAGAAGCTTTCAGAATCATTGGGAATTACGCAACAAGTTTCCGTATGATTGAAATCCATGGGAATGGAGCAAGCAAGCAAGGCAATCGATTGCCTTATGTTAGCTGAGCATGATAACGCTTGGCCTCATGTCGCAAAAGTCATAAAAATTATTTGGAAACGCTCAAGTGGGATATTTTACCGCACCCGCCGTATTCGCCGGACATTGCTCCTTCTGATTACTGGTT
>NW_014566222.1:0-316 GCF_001313825.1 Dinoponera quadriceps | reverse complement strand
AAAATTGCCTGAGAGGTGGGAAAAAGTAGTAGCCAGCGATGAATAATACTTTGATTAATCTGTTCATTCATTTTGCTCTGAAATAAATGCATTTTTGACTACAAAAAACGGACTGAACTAATTTGTACTCCCAATACCTAATATGTAACAGCTGACTATCTATGTATATGTGAGTCAGCTACACGCGTCTCACATACATCGTCGTCGCATTGATTAAGAAGCGACGAATTTCTCTTTTATATCAAGTACCGCTGTTCGGCATCTATTGTAATCGCACATCTGAGACACCGCCGACACTGGCCGAAGTTGGCGGCAA
>NW_014566221.1:0-557 GCF_001313825.1 Dinoponera quadriceps | reverse complement strand
TACCAGGCACTGCTCAGGCGCGAAATAGAGAAACGCACCCAACGTACCGGGGAACTCTATACGCCATTTGAGACGGAGATGCTCACAAAGATGCGCCGTGCGGGCGGCTTTAACAAGGACGAACGGTTGATACAATTATATGAAAACCTGCTGCCGGAATACCAGCTGTATATTCGGATCGCCGAAGTTCAAACTGTACGAGAATTGCGACTCCGCGCGCTGGAGTTCGAACGAATACAGCAGACTCGCCGACAACGCAACGTTTCCGAGGGTTCTCGGGTATCAACCGTGGCCGCGACCGCATACGACCGGGACAATTGTTGCTGGCGTTGCAAGCAACGCGGACATACGCGCTCGCAGTGCAGAAGGCCGCCACGTAAATTTTGCGCGCACTGCGGGAAGGACGGTACGTTCACGAGGGACTGCCATCCCTCGCCGGGAAACGCCGTGAGGGCCGACGTCGTATCCGACGACGCTCGGCCCCACCAGTAAAAGTAAATTACAATCTGCGACCGCACACAATAGCCGAAATCGACGGCATCCGCGTACCCGCACTG
>NW_014566220.1:250-870 GCF_001313825.1 Dinoponera quadriceps | reverse complement strand
ACCCACCTTAGTGTCTTTGGATGAATTCCAAAATCGCGACAACGGGTGGGCATTGTTGCGATTACACGATCCGATGAACAATGAGAATGAGTACAATCCGATACGCGAGGCTGTCATTTCGAGTTACCGCGCGAAATACGACTGAAAAGAGTAAAGATCCACGTGCAATCCACGGATAACGCGTATTTCGCGTGTGCAGTGGTCGCAACTTTGTATGCAGTTGAAAGACCTACAGTTCGCATATCATCATATTCACATTATGAATTGCGACAGTAATTCGCGGCTCGGCTTCTCCAAGACGCTGGTGCAACACCGACAAGTGAATCTCGGGTTGCGAAACGATGTTCGGACCTTTTTGGGTCCGTATAGACGCCAGATGCGCGTAGGTTGCACCCACTAACGATAGCCTCCGCGGTTGACGTCGCCATCCGCGCGTCGGCCACGCGACCCGAGTTCGTCCCAATCGGGCCCGACAGCTCCGGGGTGAGTTGAGTCGGAGGCCGGGGTGGTTCGAATGGTCACGCCGGGAATCGCAGAAAACCGAAATAGGAACGAGATCACGAAAAAGAAAAAGAAACAGCGGCTTCGGTGTTTCGCACGCCTTTATTTGGCTTTCACGT
>NW_014566220.1:0-217 GCF_001313825.1 Dinoponera quadriceps | reverse complement strand
GATATACAATTTTATTCCGTTCTTGTTTCCCGAACCGCGGCGGACCCGCGATGTCCGATAGCAATGGCCGGCCCCTCGAACGGCCCCCAAGCCAGGTGGAGGGACTTCACACGCTACACCAGCGGAGTAAATTTTCTCCGCGGCGCTCTACGCTCCCGACAAACAAAGAAAACACAAAAAAAGAATGCGGTGAGGCGGCCTTACAATTACGGGCTCC
>NW_014566219.1:0-561 GCF_001313825.1 Dinoponera quadriceps | reverse complement strand
TATCCACGGTTCCAAGCTCATGCTGTGCATTTGGTGTGATCAGCTGGGGTTAGTGTATTACGAGCTGCTCCAACCCAACCAAACCATCACAGAAGATCTTTATCGACGACAATTGATGCGTTTGAGCCGAACATTAAAAGAAAAACGGCCGCAATATGAGGAAGGACACGATAAGATGATTTTGCTGCATGATAACGCTCGGCAGCATGTCGCGTCACCGGTCANGGTCAAAACATACCTGGAAACGCTGAAAGGGGAAGTCCTAGCCCACCCGCCGTACTCTCCAAACATTGCGCCTTCTGATTACTATTTATTTCGATTGATGACTAACGACCTGGCTGAGCAACACTTCACTTCGCATGAAGAAACAAAAAAATGGATTGATTAGTGGATAGCCGCAAAAAAAGTGTCGTTTTTTCGACGTGGAATTCTAATGCTGCCAGAAAGATGGGAAAAAGTTGTCTTCAGCGATGGGCAATACTTTAATTGACTTGTTTTTTTATTTTTGTTTAAATAAAGGATTTATTTTCACAAAAAACGGCGAGAATCTATTCACACTCC
>NW_014566218.1:0-555 GCF_001313825.1 Dinoponera quadriceps | reverse complement strand
GGCCGATATATCGGCTCTGGCACTTCTTGCTGGTGTAGCAGAAGCCGATATATTGGCTTTCGGCACTAAAAGGGTTAAATTAACATTTAACTAACAAAAGTTTGTTTATTGTTGTTAGGTTTCATATTCTTTTCTTTAGAATTATTTAAATCTTCTTTGAAAGTCCAGTGGTTTAAACCGCTTTAGTCTTTATTTGTCGAAATTTTCCTTTGAAAATTCTAACATTGAAATTTTTGAAAGATTCCAGACAAAAGTATTACAAATACTAGTGTAGGCACCGCGGCTCGTAAAAAATGAAGTAATAAGAAAGGACCTTCGCATACCAACAGCAAAGGAAAGAATAAATATCTCTGGTGATCTATATATTAACAGATTAAGCAATCATCCTATCCAGTTAGCGAATAAGATGCGAAGATCCTTTCTTATGATTTCGTTTATCACGGACCATGGTGTCTTCACTAGAATTTGTAATACTTTTAACTGGAATCTTTCGAAAATTTCAATAGTTAAAATTTTAGTCTAAATCTCACAGTTGTTTAACATATGTCCATGTTG
>NW_014566217.1:0-557 GCF_001313825.1 Dinoponera quadriceps | reverse complement strand
AAACTTTTGTAAGGGGTAAGTTTTTCCCTTTTTTTCTTTTTTTCTTTTTCTTTAAAGGGGGGAGTAGTCTTATGGTTAATTCTGTGGTTTTTTTTTCTAAAATTCTATTCCCCTTTTCTAAATATATGAAAAAGCTTTTTATATAAGCAAAAAAAAGGATCGATTCGAAAGAGCGAGTTTGGCGAGCCATAGGCGTTACCTCCGATGGATGGCCGATGAATTTTGGAGGATCGGCGAGGAGGACTGGGACAACGAGGAGGAGNCACCTTCGGGTTCTGCGAGCTTTATAGTGTGGAATAATATTATTCGCGCATGGTACGAGCCTGCAACCACTGACCCGAGGCCTATCGAGAGTGATTGGCCTCTGGTGTGTACGTTAAGACATAATAAAAACTATTTTTTTGATTAAATAAAAAATTTCTTAATATACTCCCCCTTACCTTTCCCCATTTAGATGTAAATAAACGCGATATAGGGACGAGTGCGCTGGAGGGGTGAGTGAACTTGAGTCGTCGCGAACGGGCCGCTGGAGGAGGTACAGATCGGACCGCTGCGGG
>NW_014566216.1:0-424 GCF_001313825.1 Dinoponera quadriceps | reverse complement strand
TAGAACATTGCTGAAGATGGGAAAAAGCAGAGAACTGCTGACGATCAAAACTGACAATGGGAAAGCTTTCGGTGAAAAGAGCGGAAGAACTAACAGCGATGAATAGAAAAAGGTTGGGACATCATAATTGAACTGTTGACCATAATTGAAGAGGACATGAGGCCCTAAAAGCCCTCCTTTTCAAAATAAGTGCAGAGGATAATATGTTGTCTGTCATTAATGTTGTTTCTGTGGAAACGACGGGGAGGACAGTATTCATATACTATGCCACTGCCTTGCTTTAGCCAGTAAAAGATAGAAAGTGTGGGGGAGAGCGTTCATAGAGCCAAGAAACATCCAGCAAGTAGAAATAAAGGACCTAATTTACTTAACCTCCGATCAAAGATTAGGGTTGCTGTCTTAGCATAAAGAGCTTGGTGTAATA
>NW_014566215.1:281-665 GCF_001313825.1 Dinoponera quadriceps | reverse complement strand
GAAAGTTGTAATGTTCGGCTAAGAAATAATCGTAGTTTTGCGATCACATGGTCGTTCTTTGGCCAAATATTGGGTACAGAATAAATTAGCAATCGACAAACATTGAAAAAATTAACGTATTAAATTTTTCAATTTGTCAATTGTAGGAATGTGGTAACCGGAGAACACTACCTATTCGTTATGAGGATGGCGCGAACCTTGTACCTCGCTGCATTCTTCGTCATGCTCGTATTTGGAAATACTTGACGAATGTCCCGTCTCATTTATTTTAACACGTTCGTTGGCCTGCGTGACTCAGTTGAGTTTCTCTCGGAGCCCAAATGCGGCTGTCAGAGCGCCAGAACGTAAACAGAGCGATAAGCGGGGATACCAACAATGCAATTC
>NW_014566215.1:0-235 GCF_001313825.1 Dinoponera quadriceps | reverse complement strand
TTAATTCCGAAATGGGGAGAGCGACAAGTTCTTCGGAAAGAAGACTGCGAGGGATCTCACTGCAGTTATCTCAGATCCTTCAATCAGTCGAGAAGCATATATTTTCTGACAAGCACATCAATGACTTTTTATCCTCAAAATGTTCGTTGCATGGCGTAAAAGTATAATTGATAGTGAAGAGTGTAGTGATGAAAAAGTAGTAAGTTTTAGAAGAAAGATTATAAATAGAATTTCA
>NW_014566214.1:0-743 GCF_001313825.1 Dinoponera quadriceps | reverse complement strand
TTTGGTTTTACTAAAAGTTTATATAATAGTTTATATAAAAGATTATATATAAATATAACTTATATTTAATTGCAAGATGAATTACAAAAGATTTACCAGCAAGAAAATGAACAAGTAATTGTATATGCTAATAGAATAAAAGGAAACGAAAAAAATATCTTAGAGGCACAGCTCATTTCTAATTCTGGATTAATAAGTGTTCATTATAAAACTTCATTAGANTAATCAATTAACAACTTATTTAAAAAACGCATTTGGTTTTACTAAAAGTTTATATAATAGTTTATATAAAAGATTATATATAAATATAACTTATATTTAATTGCAAGATGAATTACAAAAGATTTACCAGCAAGAAAATGAACAAGTAATTGTATATGCTAATAGAATAAAAGGAAACGAAAAAAATATCTTAGAGGCACAGCTCATTTCTAATTCTGGATTAATAAGTGTTCATTATAAAACTTCATTAGAAGAAGAATTATGCAGATGCTTTGTTAGTGGTCTAAAGTTTGAAATTGGGGAAAGAATAAAAAGAAATTTAGACTTAGGCACAACAATAAATGAAGTTTTACAAAATGAGAGAGAATTACAAGAAATTAGAGAAATTTGAGAAAAAAATTCCTTATCCATTGAAAGCTTTTGTTAAATTTATTGGAAAACTGGCCATATTGCGGAAACATGTCGATTATATTCACAAAATACAATAACTTCACATTTAAAGAGTGAAATTTTAATGTCAA
>NW_014566213.1:0-980 GCF_001313825.1 Dinoponera quadriceps | reverse complement strand
GCGAAGGCGGCAGAGGAGCCTTCCGAGATCCACTCGCGGCGGCCTGCGGCTCACCCTCGGCCCACCGTTTCTGGGCTTTCTAGGGTCATGCGTGAGGTCGGCGCGCTTAAGGGGACGGCTAATGAAATATTCGTACCGGTTTAACCGAGTTACAAACCCCGCGAATCACCCCAAAGAGGAAAACACACCCTTCCCACTGAATACGCGACCGTTTCTGTCCTCCCGCTCTGCAACAACAAGAAAACATATTGTCCGCAAATACACTCTGGCTCCGGGGTCCATCGCCTTTGCCAACGGTAATGCGACACGGCCTATAGATTCAGTTTCAGCGGGCCAAAATCCATATAGATACGTGGGTTTGATCAAAAGTACAGACCACTTTGTTTTCTTTGTGTGCCGGTGTAATTATTGTCGTCCAATTAAGAGCCGCTTGATAGCCGGCACGCCGGCGATGGGATCGATTTTTACGAGAAATCAGCGATTTTCCGCCATTTTCACCGTTCGCTCATCCGCTTTTGTACCATTTTGTCGCTCGTTTCTCGCTTGTTTCCCCAGTTTCCTCCTCCTCTCTTTCTGTTTTTCTTTATCCGTTTCTCTCTCTCTATCGCTCGCTTGCGCTGTCGTTATCTCACCCTCCTTCTCTCTCGATCCGGCGTTCGTCTTTGTTCCACCTTCAGCCCGGCAGATCTCGAATGAAAACTCGTCGCTCGGCTCGCATAGAAGTATAGCGCAGAGTAAACACTTGTAGATTTGGCGCACGTTGCCAACGAATGTCCAAATAATTGGTGAATCACGTACGAATCGTGAGAGTCGCTCGAGCTATCTCGCTGAAGTCGTACACGTCGCCCTCCCCTTCCCTTCCCCACCAACATGGAGTATCCGCAATTTCATCCTCTAGGCTTGGCCGCTTCGCCGCGAAGTAATGATCCATGCGAATTCGCACGAAGCGGCTCAATCATCAGATCGCTTACCACGTGCCG
>NW_014566212.1:0-420 GCF_001313825.1 Dinoponera quadriceps | reverse complement strand
CGGCCGGATGTAGGTGCATATTGGGTCTTTGTTGATAAATGTGAGGCCGAGTCCCGCTGCCCAACCTGCGAGAATCTCGCTCTTCACGTCTGCTCGCGAGGAGCCCCACAACGTCAATTTGGCGTTGAAATCCCACGTGAGCAGCGTTGGGAGGCACTTGGATCTTATGTCCTCAGCTGCCAAATCCAACAACCTCTAGAGGACTCAGAAGTCGGCGAGGCTCAGTACCGAGGACGCGGAGATCCCCACTACGGCGATGGACCTCCACATGGCTGCTACCAGCTTCGCGTTGGCGTGCAGATATCGTGCCGACGAAAAGATCTCACAACGCCTACAGACGATGGTTATCCTCGCCATCACACCCGGCATCATTTAACGCGGGCGAATCATCTAACGCGGGTCGTCGGAGGGATGTGTTGG
>NW_014566211.1:0-643 GCF_001313825.1 Dinoponera quadriceps | reverse complement strand
GTGTCACGGATATTCTAAGGAACGAAAATAAAACTACCTGCGGCATTTTTAAATCATTTGTTGCAACTATTGCCACACAGGTGAGAACGGAACACTTCTATACTTCAAGAATCTGATATGTAATATGTTTTGTTCTGTAATATATCAATTTCAAATATTTGACATGCAAGCGCAAGCGCAAACCCTCATACAATACACATAAATATGTATAATTATTGAGACAAAAATAGTATATGACAGATAATATACTAGGTGTACCGGTATGAAGTGAGCGTTTTTTTGTGAAATCAAAACACTATTTNCCCAATTATATGATTGGCCACTCTATTGGTAATCTAATCTGTGAATATGTTGATGGACGTCTCACTGTTGAAGAAACGATTTTGATAGCGTATTACATGGGCATTGCATTACAACAAGCCAACGTACAGGTTTTGGTTATATATAATTATATAATATATTATAAATTAACTATGAAACTGCATATACACACGGAGGAAATACCCAGACAGCATAGATTTCCTAGGGATATCCTAAACATATCCTTATGATGTCCCGATGTGTTAAGGACGTCCATAGAATATCCATAGAATATTCATAGTCTATGGGATATCGTGTGCTGTTTGGGTATTGTTTTAATAAT
>NW_014566210.1:0-341 GCF_001313825.1 Dinoponera quadriceps | reverse complement strand
CTAGCATATTTAGTCGAAAATATTCAAGCCGAAACGTTAATTTGCATTACTTCACTTTTTCTGTTGTAGAATGGAAAGAAACGCTCTCCGCTTATAATCTGCGAGGCTGCCGCATGGAAATAACGTAATAAAGCAGAATATTTCAATCACACACGCCAGTTTGCATCCGTTCACGATTTAACGTATGAAACGCAAGATTCATTCGACACTTACGTTATTTCGTCCATTGCACGCAAACCCGCAAGTTTCGTCAGCGGATGCATTTCTTATACCTTTTCTCCTGGAACTAGCGTATTCGGTCGAAAAGATTCAAGCCGAAACGTGAATTTGCATTAGTTCAC
>NW_014566209.1:0-749 GCF_001313825.1 Dinoponera quadriceps | reverse complement strand
CTCCCCCTGCCCCGGACACTTCGCTCCCTCTACCCCCTACCCGGGGCGTGGCCCGGGGGGAGGAGGGGGGAGCAATCCCCTCTCTCCTCCACCACCGGACGCTGCGCCTCAGGATCCCCCTCGTTGGCGGGGAAGGTGTGCGCGATCACACCCCTTAAACCTCCGGGCGGCCTCTCCCGGGAACCAATAAACCAGCTCCCGGGAGGCTCTCTTTCGGGAGGGCGGACCGAGGGGTATCCCCTCCTGCGCACGCCCCCGCCTGTACCTCCCCTCGCCTCACCCCTGTCGCTACGGCCGCGCCGAACCCGTGCGCCGTTACCGGGCACGGGCCGCAGCAGCCGAAACATGCCTCGCCGCATCGGCCTGGGAGCACCTCTTCTCCCCCTCCTCGCGCTTTCTGTCGGTGGGGAGCCACCGTCCCCCACCCGACCATCACCCCGCATCCTACTTACGCGAAGGCCCTCCTTTTCACGGGCCCTCTCCGCCTCCTCCTTACGCCGCATTACGCTGCTGGAGAAGACGGAGAAGGCCGCCCACACTGCGGGGGCCCTGACGGCCCCACTCATAATGGCCGGCAGCCCCACATCCGGCCCCACCACAGCAGAGAGGGCACGGCGCTCCACACCCCACGCAGGACATTGCACCAGGGTGTGCAGCGCCGTGTCCCTCCCGTCCCCACAGTGGTGGCATCGCGCAGACACCTCCCGCCCAATGCGACACAGGTACTCACCGAAGCAACCATGCCCGGT
>NW_014566208.1:0-536 GCF_001313825.1 Dinoponera quadriceps | reverse complement strand
TGTAAAAAAAGAGGAATTCGTAGTTCCCGTGGTACCCAGGGCGTAACAATATACTATCTCTTTTTTCTTGTGATTAACCTTGCAGTCTCTATTCATATATCTGTTAGTTTCAGTATTTTCTGACGCTCAAACAATTTCTTTGCACCGATATCTAAAGGATTTCTAAAAATTTCTGTAAAATAAAGCATATTGCCTTTACGTAAAAATGTAGATCCCTCGATTCAATAAGATTGCTCCTTTTAATTTGGACATTTGTGACTCGTGGACTCCTTATAATTGCAGTAGAAATTTAGTCATAGCGCACACTCTTCATCCACATCCTCAGGTAAAGGCTTTGGAGGCAGGTTATAGGTTTTCAACGTTATATCCTCGCCGGAATCGTCTGCTGCTTTTGTTACATTTTTTGCTCGACTACGCGTCAGAATGGAGTGAAGAATTTGCGCGGGTTCAATTGGTCCATTTTGCACCTTGACTATATATGTTCAATCGTTTTGAATACATGCACTAGTTCGTCGACTACTTATGTGACAATAGGT
>NW_014566207.1:0-1066 GCF_001313825.1 Dinoponera quadriceps | reverse complement strand
CGCCAACTGCGCCAACTGCGCTAACTACGCCAACTGGTTTTTGCTACTCAGCCGGTAAAACAGATCCAACTGCGCCAACTGGATTTGCTGCTCGGTCGGTAAAACAGATCCAACTGCGCCAGAACAGGCCTAATCCCTCTACTAGCATTGGAGTCAATGTTGTATTGAAGAAGCATATAGGATGGAGAAAATAAACGTTTTTATTTGTCGGACTGTTTAACGGATCGTTTAACATCATATTAGATCATATTAAATAAAAATTCACGACGGGCTATCCGGCGGATACAATACTTGGTAATCCCAACTCGACCGTCGTAAAGCTTCGTGTAGAGAACTAATATATAATTTCAGGCAGATACATCAGGAGCTGTTAAAGCTTACGGCATAATTTATGGCGCGATCGTTTTGCCGGTAGCTTCCAATCTCCTTTGAGACTAATGGAAACCATACCGTAGGGAGCGGAGGCCATAAAGAACAGGCGGTCTATGCCGCACGTATGAATGCCTAGGGTTATCAATGCTTCGTAAAATGGGTTATCATCGGGCGTGTCCCTCGTCAGGCGATATTTCTGTTATTGTTGTGAAACGCCGCGAGAATTGTATGTNTCTATGCCGCACGTATGAATGCCTAGGGTTATCAATGCTTCGTAAAATGGGTTATCATCGGGCGTGTCCCTCGTTAGGCGATATTTCTGTTATTGTTGCGAAACGCCGCGAGAATTGTATGTTTTTTTTATTTTCTTTCTCAAGAACGTCACATAAACGAGGCGAAGACGCGCGAAGAATCGACACCTATCGATGGTGCACTATAAAAATAGTCACGTAATAGTTAACAAGTGTATTTGGTTCAGTGTGTCAGCGTAATGTTTGGTTAGATGTGGTAATAATTATCAAGTGTTTGATATAATAACGTATAATAACATATATCAATATATTTGATATAATAACATATAATAACATATGTCAAACACTTGATAATTATTACCACATCTAACCAAATATTACGCTGACACACGTAATATAATAATTATCATAAACATAATATTTAAAATCACATAATAATTATT
>NW_014566206.1:0-1132 GCF_001313825.1 Dinoponera quadriceps | reverse complement strand
CACTCTATTCTTTTCTTATACAAATAAAGTGTTACGTTCTCAAATACTTCCAACAGGTTATGCTCACAGGCCGCCTAAATATTAAACAAGATTCTTGCGCGATTATTGTGATTAAGTGTGTCACGCGCTTTTGTCAGGATAGGACTGATACAAATACTTTGATATTCAAGTACTCTCTCTATAGACGATTTAATCGGGTACAATGGCAACAAATGTAAGTGTAACAACGCGCATTGAGGTTCTAACGAAAGAGAACTACGATACATGAAAAATTCAGGTCGAGGCTTTGCTTATAAAGGACGACCGGTGGGAATACGTGAGCGGCGATATTAATGCCCCCCTCCCCTCGCGACTGGTGATTTGGCCATCGTTATTGCTGCAGAAACAGCTCGTGCTACGTTTAGAAGAAATGATAAGAAGGCAAGTCTGACCTTATTTTGTTAATTCATCCATCTGAGCTACAACATATACGAGGCTGTGAGACTGTCCGCCAGGTATGGCTTTGGCTATAGTTAATATACGCGTCAAAGGGTCCCGCGAGGAAAGCTGCACTCCTGAAGTAACTCATGCTACAACTCTTGCAAGAAGGAGGTGATGTGTGAGTACACATGGCGCAATTCTTTGATGCTATTGACAAATTAAGTGCCATGGAGGTTGAGATAAATGGTGACTCGTTGTCTATAATGTTATGTTATTACGAGGAGAACCCCAGGAGGCCGCCATCGAGCAGCCTCAGGGAGAAGTGATTGATTAGTCTCAACGAGCCGTACCATTGCGAGGGATTGGTAGACCAAAGATCATTCGGACAGGAAGTCGCAGTCGTCCAAGAAAGCAGTACCAAACCCCTCGAACATCTGAAATTATTGATGAAATCTCGATCGAAATCATCGACAATGAACTCGAGGATGACGTTTTCGCGGACGCTGTGGAGATATCCGTCAAGGAAGCCATGTATTCTGATGATAAAGAGGACTATTGTATAGTTTGCCTGCCAGTTATGATAATTTCAGAGTGGCGATAGAGTCGCGTGACGAGATTCGCTCTCCCGACGCTTTGAAAGTAAAAATCTTAGACGAAAGCGATGTTCGGCGTCAGGCGGACGTTATCGAAGCTGCAAGCGCTCTCGCAACAA
>NW_014566205.1:0-432 GCF_001313825.1 Dinoponera quadriceps | reverse complement strand
AGGTGACCTTCATGTGACTTTCAAATAATTCTTGAAGGTTAAACTAATGATACCGTCTTATGGTCCCCTCGAAACCAAACAACTTTTCTCTGAAAAATTTTTCTCTCTCGGGCTTGGTTTTCGAAATATTCGACTGGGTCGATTAAAATGGCCCACCTTGTATATATATTAGGGAAAAAGAAATCCATTATTTTTACGTGATCTTCAAAACTTTATTTAACATGTTTCGGATTGTTCGATTTGTGTCAAATATGTACCGTTTTGTTTTATAGTTTGTTGCCATTTTAAAGGTAGCTTCATAATGCCTCTCTCATAGAAGTCTTGGTCCCCATTGGCTAAAAACTCTATTAATCGATTTTCACAATATTCTTTTGATGCCAATATCTTATCACTAAGGAAGTTTTGCAATGCAAGAAAAACATTGTAATCGCT
>NW_014566204.1:0-461 GCF_001313825.1 Dinoponera quadriceps | reverse complement strand
AATGAACTCGAGAAGAAAATTCGGGACACAAGAAAGTCAAAATTGCATATCCGAGGAAAATATAATAATAGTGGAAAAAAGTTTCTCAATTAATTATATTATATCTCTTAGAGTTATCCAAAATGGACATGAAATTTCTATTTTAAAATGTAGACGAAAAGTTGGTTTCTGGGGTTTTGTTATTGGATTAAAGGATGCAATTTTTTTCGCAAATAATTTATTTACAAATAATATCCAATTATATATCTTGACATACAAACTTTCTCAAGACCATCTGGAAACTTTTTTTTCGGCTATTAGAAAAATGGGTGGGTTCAATAATAATCCTTCGTGTTACCAATTTGAATGCGCGTATAAAAAGTTAATAAGCCACGTAAATAGTATCAACGTCGAAGGAAATTGTGTAACGCAAGATACAAAAATTTTAAAAATTAGTCCAAAAAATGTAGATCCAACCGATG
>NW_014566203.1:0-1058 GCF_001313825.1 Dinoponera quadriceps | reverse complement strand
GTAGTTTTTCGAGAAACACTGCGAGAGTAACTTCGTGACAAATTACACTATGTTCTATTAAATATTCTTATAAAACTAAGACTTAATCCGAAGCATCGAAACTCTATCATCCTTCCACCTAATAAACTTTATCTATAGTTTTGGGGACTCAGCTTTGATCGATGCAGTCGGACTGAGACAGAGTGAAACAGTGAGTAACAGAGAGAAATAGTGAGTAATAAAGAAAAACAGTTAACAACAGAGAGAAACAACGAATAACAGAGAGGAATAACGAGTAACAGAGAGAAACAGTAAGTAATTGAGAGAAACAAAACGCACTGTTACTCAACTGAGAGAAGCAATGACTGATAGGGTGAAACAGCGAGAAACAGCGAAGAGCGATGAGAAGCGGCGAGAATAAATAGACAGGATGAGTACTGCCAAAGAACTAAATGGTCTTACCATCATCGAGTTGAAGGAGAAGTTGGAAGCGTTGGGACTAAACCCAACAGGAAACAAATCTGAGTTAGTAGCTCAATTAACCGAGATGGATCCATCGAGAACATGGATACAAGCCAATTCTGAAGCTTTAAAGATTGACTCAGCGAGCGCAGTGGCCGCACCAGCCGTTGTCGGTTATCCGAGATAAATGGAGATATGCAGGCGAGAAAAAGAACTTGCAGAGCGTGAGTTAGCTTTTGCTAAAACAGAACTACAGTTGTTGCGAAGATTGCGAGGGCTAGACGTATCTGATCGTCAGCGAGCAGAGCAAGACCCAGTAATAGTGTCGTCGAAACTGAGCATAACAGCAATAGCGGATATGCTGGGCAATTTTGACGGAGGTACTGGTGACTATGAAAATTGGGAACTCAATTAACACTCTTGAGGAGAGCGTATAGATTGACGGAAAGATATACCAAAGTTTTGATTAGTGAATGTTAGTTATGAAATTAGAAGGGCGTATTAGTTATGAAATTAGAAGGGAGGGCGCTGGAGTGGTTCTATTCTGACCCTACCTGCATAGATGCTTCCGTCGACGATCTACTCAGTGAGCTGCGTGAGATGTTTGGCCATCGTCC
>NW_014566202.1:0-1046 GCF_001313825.1 Dinoponera quadriceps | reverse complement strand
GCTCTTTGAGCGCATCGTGGTGAACCGCCTCGTCCGGCATATGGATGGGTTGGGAGTGGAGGGGCTGTCCCCCTACCAGTTTGGCTTCCGCGGGGGGCTGTCCACGGTGGACACTATCTTCCGTGTGCGGTCCTTTGCGGAAGCCGTGGTGGGGAGAAGCGGGGTGGCTCTCTAGACATCGCCAACGCCTTTAACTTCCTGCCGTGGGGGCGCGTGGTGGACGCCATGGGGCACTTCAGGGTGCTCCAATATTTGGCGTTCACCATTGCGGATTACTTCCGCGGCAGGGAGTTGTCTTATGTTGATAGGGACGGGCAGTCCCATATTATGGAGGCGTCGTATGGGGTTCCACAGGGATCGGTCCTTGGCCCCTACCTGTGGAACCTCGCATACGACAGGGTCCTCCGGACCGTGCTTCCCCCGGGGAGCTCCGTCGTCTGCTACGCGGACGACACGTTGGTGCTCTCCGGGGATGGCAATTGGGAGGAGGCGGCGGTTGCGGCCACGGTGGCGGTGGACAGGGTGATCCACGCCATCAGGGGGCTGGGCCTCCGGGTCTCCCCCGAGAAGTCGGAGGCCATGTACTTCCATGGCGGACAGGAGGGGGGGGGGCACCCGGAGGCGGCCATAAGGGAAGGGGGGGTTCCCATCAGAGTGGGGCCGGGTATGAAGTACCTCGGGCTTCACCTTGACGGGAAATGGAGCTTTCAAAAGCATTTCGAGGGGCTGGCCCCTACGGTGGCCATGGCGGCGGCCGCCCTTGGGCGGCTAATGCCCAACTTGAAGGGCCCAAATGTGGGGGCTCGTCGGCTCTACGCGGGGGCGCTGCAGGCTATGGTCCTGTACGGCGCTCCGTGTGGGCCGGCAGAGTGGCCGAGTCGCCCCTGGTCGCGCGATATCTGCGGCGGGCACACCGGCCGATCGCCTTGAGGGTGGCGCGCGCTTATAGTACTGTAACCTATGAGGCGGCCATCCTCTTGGCGGGGCACGGCTGCTACGGTGAGTATCTGTGTCGCATTCGGCGGGAGGCGTCCGAACGGTGCCAC
>NW_014566201.1:0-548 GCF_001313825.1 Dinoponera quadriceps | reverse complement strand
AAATCTCGAGTTACTCGGACAGTACTTATCTTTGGTATTCATAAACTACTTGGCACCTAATTTCTTTGACTTTTACCGAGGCGCGAAACCCCACTCAAGTGTCATCCCTACCTTTGTCACGAGAGGGTATATAAACCCACGCACAGTAGCCTCAGGGTTCTTGTTGTTCTTGTTGTTCTTGTTGTTCTTGTTGTTCTTGTTGTTCTTCTTGCTAGTTCTTATTCGATCATTCATTANTTCTTCTTGCTAGTTCTTATTCGATCATTCATTATTCGAGTCACAGCACTCTTTAAACTTTTATATTCATTTATTCGACACTCAGTACTCTCTCTAGAGCGGCTCGCTCCCTCATACGAGGCTAGTTAGTCTGCTCCCTGGTAATCGAGCTGTTTTACAAAACGCTCCCGGCAAACCAGGCAAGGTTTAAACAACGGTGCAGTGAGTTCCAGTTTCGCCGCCTTCACACCGAGTTCCCACTGCGTGCGCACGAGCCTGCCACAGCCGTCCGTAGCGTAAGTTTTATTTTCTTGTACTTTTGAAATATACGA
>NW_014566200.1:0-420 GCF_001313825.1 Dinoponera quadriceps | reverse complement strand
AAGAAGAAAATTTATTCCCGCACCGTGGTTATGGGACAGGACTTCTCTCTCATCGTGGCAAAAGGCCGAGAATTAATTCCATTACATTCTAAGATTTATTTTCGGTACTATATAATTATGCTATTTAGGTTAATAAGCCCTTGGTACGGTATTCACTGGTTATGGAAATTGTCGTCCGCGGGCAGATTGGAAACGAAAATACTAAAACACTTGCATGGATTCACTGAAAAAGTGAGTAAGAATTAAGTTCCTTAACATTCATTATGTACTTTATTGTATGATATTTAAACGTGCATGTCATATAATATTACTGATAAAAACTGATAAGATGTACTGATATATTAGTGAAATAACTAAATAAAATGAACCGTAAAGTAAATTAATGTTTTCTTTTACGTTTACATAGATTATAGCGGAAAG
>NW_014566199.1:0-1049 GCF_001313825.1 Dinoponera quadriceps | reverse complement strand
GTACCTATTGAATTTCTTATCAATTTTAGAACGTGACATCCATCACATACAATATAAATTTTTTTTTCTGTCACTAGATGCAGAATGTAATTTTTGAAAAATGGTCCAATCGACAAATTGGCACATCGTGAAGGTAGTTGACAGTCCATCAAACGTTATTGATGTTACTTGAGCACCTGTTGAGTGGATGGCAATTAAATTGTCGCGAACGACATCAGTCTTTTTTTGAGCGCTTAAGTAATTAACAAAATAATACGAAATCGGAATTTTCCATTTCCCATTCACGCAAACAAGTAAAAATACTAATACATTTCCAGCCAGAGGTACATCGCTGCTATCAATTTTATCTCCCAAATCTATATAACCATACTCTCTTCCATTCATTAGCTCTACACTTTTTTAGACACTCATTTCATGAAAGGTCAGATTACATAATACAAGAATTTCCATGTTTTCTTTTTTCGATGACTCAACTTTTCTCCTCACAGCGTCAATACTTCCTTGGTTAATACCTGATGTACATTCAATATGCTGATACCATGTACTTATGGTTTTAGGATGAGGTAAGGATTTCAAGAAGGATAATCTAATATAATTATAAGCTTTGGCTGAATAAAAATGGAGCGTTGTAGCAAAAGATCTCAGAGCTGCTGGGAACGGACATTTCTTATTTGGGTTGGTGGAGAGCATGCGCTTTAATAAATACTTTGGTCCATCAGTCATAAAAAGTCTAAAAAAATTTTATGTATTATAACATGACAGTCACATACAATAAATGAAAAAATATGAATACATATTAATGTTTATGTATATGTATATACATCCACGTATATATACATAAAAAAAAAATATTCAACTTTTTCAGTAAAAACAATAATTTTTCTTAAAATAAATTTCTCTTTAATGACATGATTAAATTTAAAAGAACCGATTTGTATACAATTTGTTCAACCATCTTCGTACAGTAAGAAAGATATTTAATAATTATTTTAGGCCAACAAATAAAATTATTAATACTTATGGAATAGCAATTTGTCTTTGGTAATTAA
>NW_014566198.1:263-1676 GCF_001313825.1 Dinoponera quadriceps | reverse complement strand
AAATTTTCAATTTTGTCCCCGCTCCACGGCCCGAGTACTGTAGCAGCCGTGGCCGAGCGAGGACGTAACACGAGCCATGATTTTTCACGATTTTAAATAGAAGCTGGCTTGATAACAGTTTTCGCAAATAATCAAGCGATTGTTTTGCGATGAAACACTATCCTTGGCAACTATTGAACAATGGTTTAACGAATTCCAGTGTAGACGTATTTCGCTCAAAACGAGCATTGTGAAGGACGGCTTGCCACTGCAGTTACTGTAGAAAACTTCGACTCCATGCGCACCATGAGAGAAGCTAATAACCACTGCACGTACAGGGATATTGAGGCATTCTTAGACATAGGTATGATACAAATCAAAACCATCTTACATAATCATCTTGCCGTAAGAAAACTTTCTGCTCGATGGATGCCACAAAATTTAACGCAAGCTCAAAGAAAGCACATGTGGACTATTGCAATGAAATGGTTAAGAATTTCAACTGAGTCTAGGCAAAATCAGTATTTGATATCGTAACGGATGACAAAACTTGCATTTATTGTTACAAACCATAAAGTAAGCGACAGTCGGCTTAAAGGATCTTTTCAGGCGAAGAGAAACCTAGGTAAGTAAAATGCGGACCAAGCTCTGGTAAGAAAATGATAGCTTCATTCTTCAACCGCACGGATCATGTTGCCACCATTCCATTAGAGGGCCGCCGTACAGTCAGTGACGAATAATACATAAGCATTTACTAGCTAACTGTTGTCGAAAAGTACGTGAGAAACGACCAAGAAGCGAAACTTGTTAAATCAAAACAATGCATCACCATACAATGCAGCTGAAACAACAGAGATTTTGGTCGCATCAGGAATGAAAGTGATGACTCATTCGCCTTATAGTCTCGACCTAGCACATTGTGACAATTTCTCCATTAATACAATGCGTGGATTGAAATTAATTAACTCGGAAGCGGCGGTGGAAGCCAACAAAAATTTACTTTCTGATGTAGATATGAAACAGTGGACCTGGTGTTTCCAAGATTGGTTCCGCCGGATGCAGAAGTGTATAAATCATGAAGGCGAATATTTTGAAAAACAATAGAAAAAATTTGGTTAAAATAATTGAAGTTTTCTTAGTCATCCGCAAAACTTTCAAAGCAACCTACATAAATATTAGGTTGGGGAAAAAGAAATCCATTATTTTTAAGTAAAATTCAAGACTTTATTTAACATGTTTTGGATTGTCCGATTTGGGTCAATTATGCAGCGATTTGTTTCATAATTTGTTGCCATTTTAAAGGTAGCTTTATAATGCCTCTCTCATAGAAGTCTTGGTCCCTATTAACGAAAAACTCTAGTAATAGATTTTCACAATCGTCTCTTGATGCCAATTTATTATCACTAAGGAATTTTTGCAATAAAAGAAAAACAT
>NW_014566198.1:0-201 GCF_001313825.1 Dinoponera quadriceps | reverse complement strand
CCGGAGTTTCTGGCAAGTCACTATAGACATGTGTGGCCTGGCGTTGTCCTGATAGAACACAACACCTCTCCTGTTGGCCAGTTCTGGCCATTTCTGGTCAATCGCTAGCTTCAAACGGCCCAGTTGTTGACAGTAGTGATCCGAATTTAGTATTTGGCCATATGAAAGCAACTCATAATAAATGATTCCTTTCCAGTCCCA
>NW_014566197.1:0-1157 GCF_001313825.1 Dinoponera quadriceps | reverse complement strand
AAACTACAATATCGTCCATGTAGACAAATAATTCTATGCCTTGGAGATCGGTAAAAACTTGATCCAGGAGACGTTGAAATGTGGCGAGTGGATTCTTAAGTTCGAAAGGCATACGATCGAATTGAAAGTGACCGTGGGGAGTAAAAAACGCGATTTTATGAGCATCTTCGGGATGCATTGGAATTTGATGATGAAAGCCGCTGGCTAATTTTAGTACTGAAAAATATTTTGCGTCACCTAATTGATCAAGAATATCGCAAATGTTGGGTAATGGATACGCCTCGCCAATAATTTTTTCGTTCAGGCAGCGATAATCGATCACGATTCACCAACATTTGTTACCCTGTGAATTGACTTTTTTTGGAACAATCCAAACGGGTGAATTATAAATAAAGTAGGAGATTTTTACTATTTGCTTTTGTAAAAGATCGGAAACTTGTGAAGTGATTTTTGTTTTGTGAATTGGAGGAAAACGATACTGCCGAACATGATTGGGAATGTTGTCGATACTGGAAATGCGGCGAGAAGTAACGTTAGGTTTTCCAAGAGAGTCATCAGATAGATGATATTGATCGTGATAGTTAATTATGTGAGAGCGCACGTTTTCGTGCTCCTCTGAGTTTAAATGATTCATGCGAATAAGATTAAAGATTTGGTTAACGCGAGAGAGACAAGAATTAGATGAGATATAGGTTGATATTTCACAAAGTCTTGAATATGATTTTTTATGCAATTCACTGTCGCGCGATTTAGAATAAGGAGACTCGAAGCGAGAAATATGCAGAGTAGGATTTAGTTAAGAATTGGGAGGATTGAGAATCGGACCGTCCTTTGAAGAGTGAACGATGTCTTCGCCGAGTTAGAATTAAGAGTTAGGAGTGCCGGGTCATCGAACGAAAATTCTGACGGCGGTTTCGACTTTTATAGATCGCTATTTAGAGCAAATAGAACATTAAAGGACTCTGCGAGATAATCGCTATAGGATTCGAGGATCGGCATAGCCGATTGCGATTTACAAGACTTTGTGTGTTTGGTTGATTTAGGAAGTTTGCTATTTTTTAGAGATTTGCAAGGGATAGAATTGGGTTATAGGATTTAATGATTGTGCTTGATTTAGAGGATTTAGTAATTTTATGGAAATAGCTGGCAGGGATGTT
>NW_014566196.1:0-205 GCF_001313825.1 Dinoponera quadriceps | reverse complement strand
AAAAATATTTCCTCCAAATCTGTTTCAAACTCATTTATACCCCATGATTACTCTTCCAAAACACATGTGTCATACAAAAGCCTTCTGAAACACTGTCATGCAGTGGAACCACAATGAATGAGGAATGATATGAATTATTATATTATTATGACGACTGATCAAATCAAACAGAGCAACATATAGTTATAAATTATTATCTGAATCG
>NW_014566195.1:0-561 GCF_001313825.1 Dinoponera quadriceps | reverse complement strand
CAGTGAAAATGTTGGTGTATACTCAGCATTTACGGAACGAAATTTCAAGCAGGTCAAATACTTACGGTTACCACGAGAAATCCGATGCAACACATAATCATTGTATTCGATAAGAATTGCATCAGCGCGATACTGCTGAAGAGGCTCTCGATGCTGTTCGAGAAAGCAATGATTTCATGGTACTTACTGATTAAGGATCTCACAATGGCTGTGGATAAGCCGTATTCGCCGTCCTTATGGCAGATCGCGTTTAACTGCTGATGAATGATATCTATTTGTCCACCGATGTGCAGCATCTACATATTATGATAATCAGTTACGTACGTTGCTGAAGTGACGCATTTGGAAAGGAAGAACAGAAAAGAGAGATAAGCATTGTGTTAAAAATAATAAATTTTTCTTCATATTATCGAATCTTTTTACAGAAATATGCAAAGGTAAATGTATATGTGGAAATTATTCTAAAATTTGTATTTCTAGGAGAGGTTATATGTTACAAAAATATATACAGAGTGTTTAATTGTAAATGCGCAGTTTTTTCCACAAGAAAGTATACGGCCT
>NW_014566194.1:0-596 GCF_001313825.1 Dinoponera quadriceps | reverse complement strand
GGAATTTTTAACCCCCCGAGGAATAAGGAGTATAGGATAGGAACGTGGAGGGGGGGAAATGATGTATAGAAAAGTGGAGAAGCTCTTAAAAAAAAAAAAAAAAAGGTCCGCTACGCTACGCTCCGCGGACTTTACACGCGCTCACTCGTACACGAGATTTCAGAGTAAAACTGTGAAATCTTGACAAATTTACGGGCTATCATTCATACCNCCGGCGGTTCGAGTGGGCTCACGGCTATTTTCCACCCACGTTGCATGCTAAATTCGACCCTCCTTACGTCCGAATATCTCGAAAAAGTCGAGGTATTACTTCTTCCATAATACGGTGCACGATCGCGACTCCAAAGAACATGCACAAATACGCGGGTTGTAGGAGTATTTCCCGCAACCCCCCCCCCCCCCCTTAACACGTTCGCGCCCACCCAACGATCCCGTATAAAGATTTCGCGTTTTTCGATCACGATAGCCGTTGCTGCTCAGCACATGCCAACCGACACTCATGTACTAACCATCCGACCAAATCTAACTTAAATAAATAATATTGCACACACATGCAAAATTGTAACACACACGCTCACTCATACACGAGATTTCAG
>NW_014566193.1:0-2247 GCF_001313825.1 Dinoponera quadriceps | reverse complement strand
AAATCGCTTACTGGACGCCATCAAAAGATCGAAACGGACGGATTGCAAGCATTGCTGGACTTAAACTCTAGGCAAACTGAAAATGAACTGGCAGAACAGGTTGGGGTTATGCGACAAGCCATTTCTGTATGTTTACATACAATGGGAAAGTTTCAGATGAAAGACATATGGGTTTCACATAAACTGTCCGAATACAGCATAAATTGACGGCGTGACACTACACTCGCTTTACTTTCAAAGTCCCGGAAAAAGATTTTCGGCACAAAATAATTACAGGCGATGAAAAATGTATTCTTTATGATAACCCTAAACATAGAAAATTATGGGTTGATCCTGGTTATCTTTCGACGTCGGCCAAAGTCCAATATCTACGCTAAGAAGGTTTTGCTGATGGGATTGGAAAGGTGTGTTGTATTACGAGTTGTTACAACTGGGTGAAACAATTACGGTAGACAACTACCAACAACAATTAACTAATTTGAGCGATGCATTAGAAGAAAAGAGGCCATTTACTGGCCAAGGAAGTCGTAAAGTGATCCTGCTTCTTGACAATGCCTAATCACATGTTGCGAAAGCTACTCAGAACCATATCTTTGTATTAGGCTGGGAACTTCTCTCGTACGGGGCATATAGCCCAAACATGGCGCCTCTCGATTATTATTTATACCAGTCGCTGTAGCATCACTTGGCTGATGCACATTTCGTGAAATTTGAAGAGATACAAAAATGCATTGATGACTTCATCGCTTCGAAGCCGTGATCTTCTATTGTCAAGGAATTCTTCTGATCTTCTGATCTTCTGATCTTCTATTGTCAAGGAATTCGCAAGCTACCCGAAAGACGGCAAAAGATCATTGATGCGAACGGGAAATATTTCACTGATTAATATTTTTGTTTGTTTTTAAATAAAGATTGAATTTTATAAAAAAAAAACTTAGAACTTTTTTGCTTACCTAATAATGTAAAATGTGAAATATCTCGTAAAATAAAGGAGGAGGATTCATTTAAGACAAAATCGGAGGAGGATCTAGGTGGCGCAAAATAATATGAATATTTAAAAAATTATGACATTAGAATTTTTTTATTTTTGTATTATTTTTCTTTATCTTACAGGTAAAACTTGGAGAATTTTATGATGGCAAGGTATATATATTTTGCTTAGCGGAATAAAATAGATATAATACTTTTGGAAAACAATCGGTCAGTGGTTCTGACGCTATGAGCATACTGACGATTTTGTAACGTTCGCAAAGCACTGAGTAGGAACATAATTTTCCCTGTGATTTGAAATTTTGGACGAAGGGAAACTTTTAGTGGTGCCATATATATTGGGCAACCTCGTAGTGGTGAATCAGTTTTCAATGTAGAACTTGTATTGAGAAGTGTTGCAGATCACTCCGAAACATCGACCAAAAGACATTGTATTTAATTGAGAATTTCTCGTTGCTTTCTGCAGCGAATTTTGCATACAGACTTGCGTTTCGTTACCTATAAAATTCAATTAATCCAAGCCTTTCATTCTGATGACAAACAGCATATCTCCAACTTACATCATATTAAAAAATGGTTATGAGATAGTCACCGCGCTCACCAAATTTGACATCCGCAGACTTTTTTCTTTATGGCTATTAGTAGGTATAATAATATGCGTGTTATAACTCAGGTGCTTAGAAGGAGGTACCGCAGGCGCGAAAATGATGACGTCACGCAGGTGTGGAGGACTTGTAGGCACGCATGGGCCTACATCTAATTCAGGTGCGCTTCGGGAGGAGCTGGACTGGGAGGTGCCGCAGGCGCGGGGGTGATGACGTCACATGGGCGGGCAAGACTTGAAGGTGCGCGGGGACTACATCACGCGAGGAAGGGGGCACACGTCAGGCGGAGAAGAGTTACTGGTCGAGCAAGTATTGCAAAAATGATAATAATAAATAGCTACAGCATGATAAATACGATTACCGCAAACGGTAACAATCAACGTTCAAACGGCAGCGGGTTAGTGAAAAAGAATATGACCGACTGGTAAAAAGGAATAAGCCAATTATGAAAATATGATGACTATCTCGGAGCAATATTGAACAGCCATATTGAATCGGTAATAAATTTTGATGATTACAGTAGTAAATCCAAAAATAAATTCCTGTTCGTGTTAGCTGGTGAAACACTAATAAACGTATCTCACGACTACAGAATGCACCGCAAGGAGTTTGCCGAATGTAGCATACCGTATTTTTTGTATTTATTTATTTA
>NW_014566192.1:728-1033 GCF_001313825.1 Dinoponera quadriceps | reverse complement strand
AAAAAATAAAAGCTTTCTATCGATAATTTAGATTCAAAGATTAAAAAAAAACAAACTTCTTTAGTAATGTATGAATTTATAAGTGAAAAATAAAAACAAAAACAAAAAAAAATAAAAAATAAAAATAAAACAAAAACAAAAAACTAAAAACCAAAAAAAAACAAAAAAATAAAACAAAATAAAACAAAATAAAAAACAAAAAAACAAAAACTAAAAAAATAATAAAAAATAATAAAAAACAAAAAAAATAAAAAAAATAAAAAAGATTCTTGCCGTCCACCTCCACGTGGTTTGAGTAGGGATAC
>NW_014566192.1:0-698 GCF_001313825.1 Dinoponera quadriceps | reverse complement strand
CGTAAATTTCCCGTATAATAAACATTATGGCATGATTTACAGTCATTTCATGAAATTTGATCGGCCACATTGGATCCGCCATCTTGAATTTTGAAAATCTAACATCAAATTCGTGATCAGCGACCTCAAAAACCCTTGTATATATATTTTTGGAACAATTATACCATTAGAGATTTGAATATTTTAATAATGTTCATAATTTATCAAATAACGTTCATTTTTTTTACATATTGATATCTTGAAGAGGTTAGGTTAATTCAAAGCAAAACAAAAAAAATTCTAGTTATAGTTTAAATATTTTGTGCACTTTTGGTTGTGGTTCGGCATCGATTCAGTAACTTTATTGATGTGAAAATATTTCACAAAGGAACAAAATGAAAAAAAATTTCATTATTTTTTTATTTAAAATGCACCATATTGGTTTTTGGAGTGNATTTAAAATGCACCATATTGATTTTTGGAGTCATTATTATGCAATTTTGACTGCACCAATCGAAAGAGCGATCTCAAAAATAGTAGAATATGTATGTTTGAAATTTTTTATTTCAATTTTTTCTGCAGAAAATATGTCTCAAACATCGTATAAAAATTGTGCTCTTCCCAGACTTAATGGGTTAAAGTAATTGTGACTTTTTACTACCTTATGTACAATTTGTTTTAATTATAATCATAAATTTAATTATATTCTCTTAACGACA
>NW_014566191.1:0-607 GCF_001313825.1 Dinoponera quadriceps | reverse complement strand
TTATGAGATTACACAGGTTACTCAGCCCTTCGTAATGCATGTCAATGACTTCGAGAAAATAGTATGATTTATTTGCATTGGGTAAGTCGGAAATACCATCTTTATTTGAATCTATGCAAAAATCTTTGAACCTCACTCTTCCTCTGCGATGTGCAATAAAGATACATACCGTCCCCGGGAAACGTACCGATCACAGGGAGCATATCGACTCTGGTAACTTACCGCTCTCCGGAAACTTATCGACCCCGGTAACTAACCGCTGTCCGGAAACTTATCGACTATGGTTACTTATCGCTCTCCGGTATCTTATCGACTGTGGTTACTTATCGATTCTCGNAAAGTTATTCACTGTCTTTTAAGAGGTGTTATTGTGTTATCCATTCTTACCGACAAAGACTGACACATAGAAGTTCTAACATTGAACGGCAGTGTCGCTCTCTCATGTTGATATTTCTTGAGCTTCCTCATGTTACAGACGCTGTGTGAGAGTGTAGCTGCATCGCGAATATCATGAAAAATATAAAACTGTCTATAAACTAGACACGTGTAATACGGCAATATTTTAACAAAAGCAAACCTCTTAAAAGACAGTGAATAACTTTGTTAA
>NW_014566190.1:0-242 GCF_001313825.1 Dinoponera quadriceps | reverse complement strand
ATGGTCCTCGTCAAAGTCAGAAAGCCCCTACACTTAGTCCTAGGGAGGTGTGGGGGTTATCACCTTTAGGCCGGTGGACTCACCCGCGATCGGAACGGGATGCCTACCGTGGGCTTTTTAATATTTCCATGGAAAATTTAAATACATTTAAAATTTCAAAACGATCTCAAGCAACTAAAAATACTCATAACTGTATTGGTAACGCTGATGCTTATTGCTATGTTTGTGGAGAGTTCAAATTA
>NW_014566189.1:1518-2946 GCF_001313825.1 Dinoponera quadriceps | reverse complement strand
TAAGTTAATATAATTAATAGAGCCAATCAATCAGTCAATTAAAGTCGTGCGCGAGGAAGTAAATTGAGAAATTTGATATTAATTGAAACTTATCTGTAATTCACGAGATGCGACACTTATCGGCCGGTCGCACCGCTCTGCGCGATCTCCGTCAACGTCCGCATATTGACGAAAAGGGATATCGAACGCGCGATAGGCTTAGAAGCTGACCGTTCGTGATAAGCATTCCTATGCAGAGACCCTCGCGGAGTCGTCTTAGAATTCTCCGCTTCAGAAATTTCATTTCCTGGATATATCTCCGGAGACAGATCGATCGTTCCGGAAATCCCCGTACAAGCTGCGAGAGATTCACTTTGACACGTCTAGCGGGATCGGCGTGGACCGCGCGCGTACCTTTATCCCTTTCCTTATAACCACCCACGATTTCAATCCCGTGAGCTCCTTTTCCTCGCGTGTTATTCCCGCAAAGGAGCCGGCACGAAAGGGAGGAATCCCGCTTCGAGACACCACGCATGACTTACTATCGGGTTGTCGAAATTTCGATCAATATTGCGCATTAATAACATGTACGCGAATATCAAGCAGATGAAACGAAACGAATCCCCCCGATAACGATGCGAGGAGAATACCCGAGTCAAAATTTTGACGCTACTCTGGTACTCTTTAGGATAGTTTGCGTTTAGACGGCCTGTGATAAACCTATTTTGATATTTTATAAATCTTTAATTCTACGGACGAAATTTTAATGCTGTCCTCAACAACCTATTTTGACGCTAAAGCAGCGGAAACGAAAATTTAAGACATCATCGGAGTCAAAAAAAAAGTAAGGGTTATAAAATGTTATTAAAATTTTAACTGAAACTATTTTGCTATTTTAGCTCATATTATATTATAGAATTCAAGGTTTAACGTAGGGGTGAAATTTCGGTTCGCGTGTAGAATCAAGTATCGCGCTTCCATTCCCTCAAAATGAAAATCATTAACTGGACTTTCGAGAACGTGAGCGAAGGAGCTTGCGACGGGGCTGTTAAAAGTAAGCCAACAACGGACGGAGCAATTCGCACGACGTAAATATCGCGAGCACAATGGCCCGTGGACGGCGCGGAAACTTCATCAATGCGGAATTCACGTCAATTGACAAAATTCTCACGCTACCCGCTGTTTCCCGCAGCTCGATCGACGGAACGGGTTCCCCGGAGTATCCTGCTCCCCCGGCTTCCGACCCCGCTGGTTGTTTCTGGTTTGTTAGAAGGACGTAACAAATAAGGTAATCTTCCACACATACAGTCGGCTTGTTGAGGCCGGGTGCCGCGTTGACTCCAAAATAGCGCAGTCGGAAACCCTCTTCTTCCCGTTTCGTTCCTCTTTCATCCACGTGCGAGAGGAAGACAGCGGCGAAGAAAAGAGAAGAGTCTCGGCCGGGGAGAC
>NW_014566189.1:0-1450 GCF_001313825.1 Dinoponera quadriceps | reverse complement strand
TATCTATGTGATAGTATGCATACGTGCGTGTGGTATACACGTCGTGCACGTGCACGGAATAGCGTGGGTGTGTTGACGCGTACGAGCGTGCGCATGAACGCGGAACGGGAGAGACACATCTCCACTGGAGGGTGGAACCACGGGGCTGTGAGGCGATTTTCGAAAGTACAGCTTTATGACTGTGCATACCTGCAGCGTGTGTGTCGCACACGTGTGCGGAACGACGTGGGTGTGTGGGTGCGTGCGAAACGTATGTGCGGCAAGCGGGTAACACGTGGCGACGTACACGACGGAAGGGTAGACACTGCGGTCGCGAGAGAGGGCGACTTTTAACGCTACCCGGCACGATGGTGTGCGTGCGTAATGCACGTGGGTGCGATTGCAGCAACCGGCGAGTGTGTATGTGCGAAGGCGTTTAGGAAGCACGCGCGAAATAGTGGCTGAAGAATGGAACGTGTTGCGACGAGGCGGCGGCAGGATACGCGAAGCAGAGAGAGAGAGAGAGAGGGGGAAAAAGAGAGGAGCCGTGAAGAAAAATAGGAAGAGACGAGGAAAGGAACTCCGCAAGCACGAGAGCAAGGGGGAAGTGGCGGGTTCACGCATGCAGAATACCGGCGGCTTTACGTGGCTGGAAAGCGCAAGACATCGGCCGGCTATATTCTAGATTTTCTTCATTACTGGGTCACATGCACCTCAGACAGTAAACAGAGTTATTTACGCGACGAGATACGTACGCTCGCGCTTTCATTAGACTGGAACGGATCTTCGTGCATGAATGTCCGCGGATAGCCGCGCGCGCTTAGGTAAACAATTATTTTCTCCCTTCCCGGACGTTCCGCCGGACGTTTCTTTCAGAGGATAAAATGCAAGCGGGCATCTTACGACTCTGTATATTTGTCCGTTTAATTAAGGAGGCCAATTGCGACTCCGTGACGCGAAAACTCACGAGTTAAACGAGTTGCGACTGCTATGCATGTGTGAGTTGTGTTTGTGTGTGGGTGTGTGTGTGTGTGTGTGTGTGTGTGTGTGTATGTGAATGGCAGAAATATGCCTATTTCGAACATTGTTTCTCGCGATTCGTCGCGATGCCACAGAATGCANTTGTTTCTTGCGATTCGTCGCGATGCCACAGAATGCGCTTCCTATGTGACGCATCTACCCATCATGACTTTATTATTGTCGAACAGCTAATTATTTTCATTATTCGTTTTAATTAGCGTGTTGCCGCCAGTTGCGTAACTGGCATGCCCGAGATAAGCTAACGCGATTGTTCGTGCTAATTATAAAGGACTGACGATAATAACAAATGAATCTGTTTTTTGTTAAAAATGAAAATCTCATTAGTCTATAAGCGTACACATAGATACATGTGTTCGGGTGTTTGCAATTAAAATTTAAAAAGCGTTATTACTCGGTGAAATTATCGAATTTATCACCATTTATTATCAAC
>NW_014566188.1:0-1101 GCF_001313825.1 Dinoponera quadriceps | reverse complement strand
GCACGTTTTGACATGCCATTTTAGCACTTGTCGAATAAAAAATGTTTATGGGCAGAAACCATATGAAGCCGATAGGAAATTGTGAATGTTGTTTTGCCTTGATGAGTAAAGTATACGTTCCCAAACTCAACTCTCGAATAAGGATAAGGAATATCCGTATTTCATTCTCATATACGTCTCATATATGTCTTCTTCCATGTGAAACGTGTCTTTTAACGATTATCAAGAGATAAAAATAATTTATGAATAAAACATGTTAAAAAAATGCAACGGGTGGGAGGAATTGTCCATATTTAAGTAGCCCGTACGCGTTATTACTTCAGTCGCTCTATAAAACTTTCTAATGACATGCTTTGATTCAAAATTTATACTATTTCTACTGGAGGGAAACACAATAATTATTACGTTTCCATCAAAGAAGAAGACATAGATAGCATCGCTATGCAAGAAGGATAAATGTGACTTGTAATTGTCATAATTTTTGTTACATATTCATGATTTTTACATACAGTTTTTCTGAAAAATTGTTTTAGATTTTTTTTTATAGGCTTATAATTCAACTTTCAGACCGTATCGAGCATCTCGTATTTTGGGGAGGGGATAAGTTTTAACATCTACATTATACAAATACCTAAAATCGAAATCAACACAGGACCAATATTATTTGTAGAAATTGCCCTTGGCGACAATCGCGACAATCAGCTGATTTTGCCTATTTCGGTGCGGAGAATTCTGATTAAAAAACGTGTGAACATCAAGCGACATAGAGAGCCATGAAATCTTATTCTTCACCGATACGGTTTCGAGAACCAGCAGTGGAATATTGTAAAATGATAAAATTATAAGCTTACTCCGTTAAATTAATTTACGTATTTAAAATCGGAAACAATAACGTGATACTTAATCTCGAGTATTGATCGTTCATCAAATGTATTCAGGGCTATGGGAAAATACGCATTTCGTTGATATGAAATTTAAAAAAATTGTAAACGTCTTGCAACGAAGAAATATCATCGATATATTAGGAGTACTAATTAGTTTGGGCCATTTTTAAAAGATGGCTCTGGCTGTTATGAATATTTCGTAGTGACAGCTGATTTC
>NW_014566187.1:0-419 GCF_001313825.1 Dinoponera quadriceps | reverse complement strand
AAATAGTTTCATCATCCTCTGAGGTATCATCAGCCTCAGAATCAGAAGAAACAGATCGTCTCGTACGTTTTCTTGATATTAAAAGTATTAATGTAACGAACAATTCAATTTAAAGATTTTATTTGTACTATGGATAATAAAATTTTTTGCACAATATAACAAAGCGTGTCTGACACTACAATAAATACATAAAAAATTTTAAAGTTTTAAATAAACATTGAAGGAATGTTTGATCAAAAAAACATTTCAAGATGTTTGACGAATTTTACTCACAATACAAGCAGAAAAAATTTAAACGTTACGATCTAATACCAGCAATATGTGTCCATTATTAAAAATACATGCAGTTAAAAGTTTAATAATTTCTTTTTCGAAAACTATAGAGTTTGATCAAAACTTTCTGACAGTAAAAATGTCTT
>NW_014566186.1:358-559 GCF_001313825.1 Dinoponera quadriceps | reverse complement strand
TTGCTCGTATTCCGGCCATTTTTCTCGTAATGCACGGCTCAAACGAATCTATTGTAACTTATACCGATGGTCCGTAATGGAATCGCCAGGTTGAAACAGTTCATAGTATACAACACCCTTTTGGTCCCACCAGATATACAGCATGACCTTCGAACCATGAATATTAGGCTTTGGTGTTAATGTTGAGATCGTTGGCAACAA
>NW_014566186.1:0-216 GCF_001313825.1 Dinoponera quadriceps | reverse complement strand
CAACAATTGACCGGGCATAGCGTAGTATTTTTTCTTCTTGGGGTTATTGTAGAATATCCATTTCTCATTCCCAGTCACAATCCCATGTAAAAACCCTTTCTTTGTTGCTCCTGAATCAGCAGCTCGCAAGTAAAAAATTGCCTTTCAATATCTCTCTGTTTCAGTTTATAAGGCACCCAATTGTCTTGTTTGTGAATCATTCCCATGGATTTCAAT
>NW_014566185.1:0-546 GCF_001313825.1 Dinoponera quadriceps | reverse complement strand
AATCGGAGTGTTCGATGTGCAAGATTGGGCCGCTCTCAACCACTTGTTCCAAAATCTCAACTTACTGAACACGGTTGCTCTCTACGCGCGCCACTTTCTCGCGCCGGTCGTTGACGCGGCGTAGGTCGGGAACAACAAGTTACTGCCCAACGCGTTCGTAACGCGATCGCACTTTCTGTTGCGCACGGTGTTGCATTGCCGCAAAAATCCCTTCAGTCTTTTTAGTTTGGGCGCGAGACCGCCCTACGTGCGATGGGGCACTCTAGGCGAATGAATCGCCGTGGAGCCACGACCCTGCCTCCTTACCGACGACGTCAACGACCTCCCGAACAACAACGCGGATTATGATACTGCGGCGGCTGCTGCAAAGACTGACGATGAAATGACGCCCGAAACTGAAATGCGAGCCGCTCTCGTCGCGCGAACCGTGCGCCAACTGCCGAACAGGGCTTTCATGTCCGACGAGCTGTCGCTCATGCGCATACAAGGTGTATCGCGAAGGATGTCAACATGGCGGGTTCCAGTCACTACATGTGAATTTTGCCG
>NW_014566184.1:0-431 GCF_001313825.1 Dinoponera quadriceps | reverse complement strand
GCGAGGTCTCGCCGATATAATCCATTTCCGCTGAAATGGCAAAAGGTATTACGTCGCGGGGCCTCAACAAAGGAGAATCACGAGCCACCCGGGGTATACCATTCCGAGTGTTAAACGTCCAAAGTGGGGTTACACGTCGCCCGTTTACGAGACCGAAAAATTTCGGAAGAGCACGCGGCGGCGTAAGTCGCTGCCGTGCGAGAAGATAGAGATTTCACATTCGCGTTGCGCCGTAAATAATATAAATTTATACCGAGATATGACGTGGCGCCTCAAAAACCGCGCCTACAGATGTAGATGTGAACGTGGACGTGAACGCTGAGACACGGACGCTGACGGAAGCCGCACGCCTACCACCGCTATATAAGCTGTTGCGCGCCTTTCTCTCTATATACGCGTTATTACCCTATAAATACTATTATCTACAATAG
>NW_014566183.1:0-675 GCF_001313825.1 Dinoponera quadriceps | reverse complement strand
TATTAAGCATAAACTTCGTGGAAGACAAATATTCAATTTAAAGTAGATAATTTAAAGTTGACAATATATTTATGCGACAAGGATCTCCAAAGATTCGTCGGATATGGAGATCCTTCTCGCATAAATATATTGTCAACTTAACGCAAAATATGCCTTGGAGATGTCAGTCAAGTATCGATTCCGACGGTGACTAGAAATATTATTAATGTAACTGCATTTTAGCTCTAATCAACTAGAATATATCTATGTATTCCAAAATTTTGCTTACTGAAGTTTTCTATAAACTAGGCCGACCACGCTCTTAATAGATAGACTGTACCAATATGTCATATTCTTTACTGTTTCAATCAATGCAAAAAAGAATGTAACAATTTTGAAACATTGCAGAGTGGGCCAGCAGAGGCCCACGTAAAACTAGCCAAAAATAATATCTCATTTAATATGTGAAAATACTTGACACCGATACACTTATATAAGATTTTGAGCATCGCTGATTTTATTTCTGATGTCAAAATAGTGAAACTCAAAATGGTGGATCCAATATAGTGCAAAGAAATTACAAAACTGGTCTGATATATCTAAAAAGTTTATAAATATTTTTCATCGCGTTACTTCTCCTGTGAGGTGAACTTGAAACCCCCATCGGGCGCGTCCCCAGGTAGCGGATTAAAGAAA
>NW_014566182.1:0-220 GCF_001313825.1 Dinoponera quadriceps | reverse complement strand
TCTCTCTCTCTCTCTCTCTCTCTCTCTCTCTCTCTCTCTCTCCCTCTTTGATACTATTAGTGCTTATAGTTTTATATCGAATTATCACATACATAGTAAAGTCTATGCATATCAGATGTGATGAACTCCGAGCGCTTGAAGTTTGATCCGACTTTGCCCATCACGTAACACATTTATTATTTTTATGCGCAGCACCGCTCTATCTCACGTAGCTCGTTTT
>NW_014566181.1:396-777 GCF_001313825.1 Dinoponera quadriceps | reverse complement strand
ATATATATATATATATATATATCTTTCTTGTTAATCTTACCATCATTTGTGGCGCTGGTAATTTTTTTTTTTTTTTAATAAACAGAGTTTAGTCTTTCGCGTTCCAAGAAACGTGCATCATTTCTCGTGCCTTTCCTCTTTTCCATACCGTGTGTCTGGGGCGGGCGTCCTGTGGCTCGGACATTCTCCTCGGGGACGACAGCGCTGTCGGGGAGGGAAACCCCTTCGCGTACCAACTATTGGGTAAGTGCAAAAGCTTGTGCGGAGTTAGTGAGTAAAAGTCAGACAGTGATTAGGCAAACAAAGTTCTTTATTCAATCAATGATATATTCTCCATCGTTGTCTATAATCTTTTTCCAACGTTCTGGCAGCATACGGATG
>NW_014566181.1:0-291 GCF_001313825.1 Dinoponera quadriceps | reverse complement strand
TGATAATCAGAAGGTGCGATATCAGGAGAATACGGTGGATGAGTTAGGACATCCCATTGCAGGCTGTTCAGTTTGCGCAGCGTCTGTCTCGAAACGTGTGGTCTTGCGTTGTCGTGGTGAAAGACTACGCCCTTGCGATTTGACAAAATCGGACGTTTCTGTTTGATTTCTCGATTCAGATTGGTTAATTGGCGAAAGTACTTGTCCGAATCAATCGTTTGACCAGCGGGGAGAAACTCAAGATAAATTATGCCCTTGCAATCCCACCAAACACAGAGCATCACTTTCATC
>NW_014566180.1:0-568 GCF_001313825.1 Dinoponera quadriceps | reverse complement strand
TTTGTTATTAAACAATGCACTTGTTAATTAAGGTGAAACCTGATTTCAAGTAATATGAAATATTTAGAATTAATGGTCGGTTGTCTAGGTCGTCAAGAAAACCCTCGGCCGGAGTTAATATCGTCCGGGTTTTCGCGATTCCGCAGCGGAACCGCAGGCCGCAGCTAGGCGAAACTTGACGGGAATGTTTCTTCGGAGGTTCCTTGTCGACCCACGNCGACCCACGTGGTCGGTTGTCCATGTCGTCAGGAAACTTCACGGGCCGAGATAACGTCGTCGAAAGCAACACATCGCTTTCGGACTTAGTCTCTGAGCGACACAGCGAACGCCGGAGCTAACGTCGTCCCGGTTTTGGCGATTCCGCAGCGGAACCGCAGGCCGCAGCGCGGCGAGTCTCGACGGGGTTGTTTCCCCGGAGGTTCCCTCTCGATCCACGGGGTCGGTTGTCCAGGTCGTCAAAAAACCGTCTTGCTTTAACCCTCGAGAGGGGCCCTGGGGGAGCCGATAAGTAGCGGAATCGCGGGGTTCCTGCCTCTCTTTTTCTGCGGGTGTGACCACGTCCACACCC
>NW_014566179.1:0-922 GCF_001313825.1 Dinoponera quadriceps | reverse complement strand
TTCTACATATTCTAATACACGTTCTTCTACTTACTATATTATGAGAACTGCTATTCTGACACGTTTTTCCAATACTCACGAGTGAAATTTCCTATCGCAATCAATGTTGCTTGAAGAGATCTAACTGCGTTATAGGTCCCGTCTTTCGAGTATGTTAGATCTAGATGTGAAACTTTCTATTCTAACATGTTTCCCCATCACTCATGGTCAAAATATAATAATATTACATATTGTAATAAATGTTATTCTACTTACTATGTTATGAGAACTTGCTATTTTGACATGTTTCTCCAATACACACGATTAAAAATTACTATCGCAACCAACGGTGCCTGGTGAAATCTAAATGCGTTAGAGGTCCCGTCTTTCGACTCTGATAGTTCTAGATGTGTGACTTTTTATTTTAACCTGTTTCTCCATCACTCATGATCAAAAAATATTAATTCTACATATTCTACAAAATATTATTCTACTTACTATGTTATGAAAACTTGCTATTCTGACATGTTTTTCCAATACACACTATTGATAATTACTATCGCATCCAACGGTGATTAGTGAAATCTAACTGCGTTAGAGGTCCCGTCTTTCGACTCTGATAGTTCTAGATATGAAACTTGTTATTCTAACATGTTTCCCCATATTTCATGATCAAAAAATTTTAATTCTACATAATTCAATAAATGTTATTCTACTTACTATAATATGAGAACTTGTTACCCTGACATGTTTCTCCAATCCTCACGATTGAAAATTACTATCGCAACCAACCGTGATTGGTGAATTCTAACTGCGTTAGAGGTCCCCTCTTTCGACTCTGATAGTTCTAGGTGTTGTGACGTGGCGGCTCGGAGCGCCCGTCCCAAGGGCGAGAGCCCTATCGCAAGGCGTATGGCGTGCTCATAGGAGCGCGCCGAATTAA
>NW_014566178.1:0-561 GCF_001313825.1 Dinoponera quadriceps | reverse complement strand
TCTTTTCTTCTTTCTTTCCTTTTTTTATCGACTAAATGAATTTATTATTCTTGCAACTTTTTCGGCCATTTTATTTCTGTGCGATTAATCGACAACAAGCAGCTACTTTCATTCAAGTAGCTATTTATATATCGCAAATTTATGAACTGTCTAAGGATATACATAAAATGGTAAAGCTGCATGTAGAGGGTGTTGCATCACATATGACCCATTGTAGGACGGGTTGCCTGCCCAAAGGCGCGCGCGTCCAGATGACAATTTCGGATTTGTCGATATAGTCACTAGCATACCTTTTTTTTTATTATGNGTGTAGTTTATTAGGTGCAAGAATGATCGAGTTTCGATGCTTCGGATTGAGTCTTAGTCTTATAAAAATATTTAATAGAACACAGTACAGTTTGTCTCACAAAGTTACTCTCGCAGTGTTTCTCGAAAAACTGAACTGCTAGATGTTCGACGTCTGCCATTTATATCTAGAGATCGGTGAACCTCAAAGACGTCGGCGAGTTGGATATTGATTACAATATACCACGCCGCTTCGCTGTCAGCTTATTGAAATGC
>NW_014566177.1:0-517 GCF_001313825.1 Dinoponera quadriceps | reverse complement strand
AGAAAGTAGCGGGGAGATCCAAAAACCTCAAGGGGTCCGTCTAAAAAGAAATATGGACCTCGGTAGAATTTTTGATGGCCTCCAACCTCCTCATGTCGCGGCGTGCACTAAACACAGAAGACCTGGGGGGGAGTGGTCCGGAACGCACGGACGAATTGGAGAAGTTGAGGGAGACCGTCTCGCAACTCAGGCGGGACAACGACCGGCTCCAGGGGGAGCTGGAAGAATTAAAGTTCGTACTGGCGCGAGAGCGCGAAAGGAAGTCGGCTCCTTCCACCATCACCCAATCTCGGGTGGAAACGGCGTCCACTGCGACGTCCCGGACCCCCTCCTCTGAGCGGTGTCCGAAGCGTCCTCCCCGCAGGTCAAAGCCTGCGAGGATTATGGTAGATAGTGATAGCTCGGGGGAGGAGGCTATGGACGTCGTCGAGGCTATCCCGGACGAGAACGGGATTATCCCTCTCAAAGAGCCGCCGTGCAAAAGGGGCGAGATCCTTGAGGAGATCGAGAGGGAGGG
>NW_014566176.1:0-1112 GCF_001313825.1 Dinoponera quadriceps | reverse complement strand
GAAGAATTACGTGCCGGCACAGACGAAAATAACATTTCATAACACGGTTAAGGCGCATGTCGGAGAATATGACAGCAAAAGCAATGCCGGATAGAGAATTATGCAACTGTGTTTCCTAAAGGCGTGAAAAAGGTAGATAACATTCATTAAAGATTAAAAAAGATGGCCGTCAGAGGGAGTGGAGATTAAACCGTGTAACTCTTCAAAGACTCCGAGTTACTTTGGTCTCGTGATTTTAATTGCACGCGGAAATGAAAAACAAAGAAGAAAAATTAGACAAAGCGGGATGGTATTGTGAGTGATTGAACGCGCCGAGGCAAAATACCTTTATTTATCATACGCTTAACATAAAAAGAATAGTCAACTGGGTAAACAAGCGGAAAGACAGGACTGAATGAGCCATAACGGAAAGATTACGGCACAAAGTACGGAATTAGCGCAGCGTGTGTAAAGCTAAGATTTCGCGTGATTACTTGCCGATGAACACAGTCGCTAATAATCCACTATCCAATTTAATGATTGCGATGCCATTGCAAAACCTAATACATTGATATGCAAACGCTATAATATGCGATAATATGCTCGTTATAATTAATTTACTAGTCATTACCGTATAATTGATTTTTGAGCATCGACAGAACCACGTAACGAGGTCGGTCATGAAAATCAGTGATGTGGAACTGAGATATTAATTTATATGTGCAGTTAGTGTATAATAAATTAATTGTATGGTAAACCACTCTTCGCATACTATATGGCGGACGGTTCACGATCGATTTTTACGTATTATCTGTACACACGTCGATAAAATTATATCCAAAATGTTATACAGGGTATCTGCAATCTTTCTTGTTATCCGTAACGCGCAGGCAGAGTAGGTGAGACTGAATAAAAAAATCATGCACCATTTTGCGAAATTCGAAGTGGAAATGAAATCGACTATCCTCTATAATGCGAAGCAATGTACGCACATATATCGCGTTTCGATGGAACATTATGTTCTGTAAGAATACACGCTCGTGTGTGTATGTGTTTGCGGTACGCTTCCGCGTGTCGAAATCCGCAAGTAGACTGCGACTTGCCGCAAGTAGCAGAGCAATACGTTCCGAAAC
>NW_014566175.1:0-1118 GCF_001313825.1 Dinoponera quadriceps | reverse complement strand
GACCTCCTTCGGTTGCGAGGGCGCTGGGTGCGCGGCACGCTCGCCCTCTCGGTCGAGCTTCTCTCAACAAGCAATGTTGAGAAGCCGCCCTAAGGCGAATGCGCGTAGGTGGCGTGGTGTCCCCTCTAATTTGTGGAGCCTGCTGATTGGCCCTACTACTTGGTTGAGTTTAATTTGCTAGACGATGATTTCGGTAAAATATTTGGCGAATTCCTAGTCTGTAGTTATATGTCAGACGTGACACCACCCCCTTGGATAAAAATGTTGAATACACACCTTGTATTCAACATTTTTCTAGTATTATACTTATTGGTTCTAGCGCTTATATTATCCCTAAGAGTTATGTTCTTATGGACTATCACGAGTCATGATTAGAGTCTCATTGGATTCTTTCGAGATACTTATTTAGTTCACCGTAATTTCTCGCGGTACGCGGGGCATTATATATTGTTTCGTGCACTTTTTCACTCACTTCACTCGGTTCTCCCTGGTGTGTTGTTATTTGCAGCGGGGTTTCTGCTTCCTCCTTCGTTGTCTCCTCTTTCTTTCTGGTATTGCCTTTGTACATTAGCAGGTGTGTGATTGAACTCCACAGAGCTCCAAAGATGTGCGTACTCCATCTATAGATTGAATGTAGTGTGTATCCTTTGATAATCGCGTCTACTATTAGTTTGGCGATTTGGGTAATCATGATGATTGAAAATACTCCTGCGCTGGCTGACCCGAATGTGACGAATCCTTTCCACAACCGTTTCCCCGTGCTTTCTGCTATTTTCTCGAGGGATTTATCATCAAGCATGTTGTATAGCGAAACTGTTCCTGCTGGTATAGTGCCTCCCATTGCTCCCTGGGCAATGTTACTTAACATGGAGGGTTTTTCAACCGGGAACATAATGTGGTTTCTCAGGCGATCCAGGTCATCTGCTGTATAGATCCCGCTGGTAGCTAAGTGTGCCGGACTTACGTATCTCCATTGAGGTTTTGAAAGGGGTTGGATTGTGGGAGGAGGAATTGATTCGATAAGTCGTGGCATCAATTTGTATCATATGCCATGTATACGGTACATAGAAGGTAGAAGCTCGTTACAGTCCCGGATAGTTCCTGCTTTAGTTAGGATT
>NW_014566174.1:0-2928 GCF_001313825.1 Dinoponera quadriceps | reverse complement strand
AAGTATTTACTCTCTATCAATTATAATTATAGTAGGCCAGAGGTCATTATTAGATGGTATAATTAATAGAGAGTAAATACTTAGAAAATGTTATGAATTATATTATATAATTGTTGAATAACAAATTTTAATATAGGTTCTATAGGTCTTCGGGTATCGAGATATCTATAGGGGACACACAAGTTGCAAAGTCAAGAGCCATTTTTAATATGAAATAAGAATGAATAAGAAATATTTTGTTGTTGTTTCATTGTTATATTGTGCAATGAAATATTTTATCTAAAAGGATAATAATAACTACAATAATAGTTGTATATTGCATCCAAATTATTTGCCGTAGAACCTTCTCTAAAAACAATATACATCTTCATATAAATTAAGAAACGCCTTTACACTACTTTGCTTCTATCTGGACATTCACGTGTATCTAGTCGAACCGGATTTTTTATTTTAAGTAGCTCCCTGAAATATATTCCCTGAAAAATGCTTTTCACCATAGCATTTATGAAAATTATTTATCATTATTCATTGTTTGCTTCCAGTCCAGAAGAAACACCATTTTCTCCCCTCATTTATTTCCTTCAAGTCTCGTAGTCACGCATATGATTCAGTTCCGTTTCGTTAGAATAACTAATGCAGAATTACTGTCGCACGATCGAGTTCATTGTACGTTAAATGATCTCCGGTGTACGGAGAAAATGCAAGGATCAGCTGCCTTTTATCAACTATATCACAGTGTCGTGGAGGGATATGCTTGAAAAAAATGTTCACCTTTCGAAGAGACATACGTGTAACTTTTTTTGGATACATGGTCAGATGGCATTATTCAGAATAGACAGTGGAATTACAGAAGACTTCCAAGACAATTATAAGTTGCATCTCGACTTACAGTTATACTACGCAACGCACAATAGCAATTGATCGGTCACCGGAGTGGGGACGCAGCACATAGGGATGCTCATAAAGAATCGGACGGTGCTCTCTCAATTTACACTTCACATCGTGTTGTGCATGTTTCGAGTTTTAGTTTCCTCGCATCTTCTCGCTATCGTTGACAGATGGTAATTACGAGCACTATAAGTCCGTCATTGCAGTATAGTCTTCGGATACTTTGCATATGGCCGAACATGACAAACATCGCCATAAACCGGTTTTTTTACATGTCGAGCATGTTGATCATGCAGTATTTTCAATATAATTATATTTTCGCTCATTGCAAGTTCGACGAAATAGAGAATCTTATGGACAACTTGCCGCAAACATTAGGTTACAGTTTGTCGGTCATCAAGATAACGATACTTTGGAAAAATCGTCCGTAAGATACAATATCACATAATACGATTTTTAGTTTTTCCGATCCGTAACCGCTTTTGAGAAACAAGACCGATGCGGAGTCCTATAATGTGTATATTATACGTTTTTTGCAATTTTCATTAAAGAGTACCGTGACATAATAATTGTACGTTCTAAATGTTGTTCGATGAAAAGTATAATTTCGCGTGCAGATTACAACGGCACCATTCAAAATATCTCTATTCGATTAAAGAAACATATTACAGCGTGGTTCGTGAAATATTGGCTGCTATGGACACTGATTGGCGTGAGTGCGTAAACTTCGATCAGTATTTGCAAGTGATGATGGCGAAAGCCAGCATTTCGCATTTTTGCACGAATGCTATGCTGAGCTTGAACACAATTATCGGTGTACTCTATATACTGAGCGATTTCGCAATTGGTATCGTGCACCAGGTTGAAGGCGATAATAATACCTCACGACCGTTTCCAATCAAAATAAAGTTTCCCTTCGAGGTCGAGCAATCGCCGATGTACGAACTTCTCGTCGTCATCGTGTCTGTGCATGTTATGTTAAATATGTTCGCAGTTACTATTGTGAATGTTCTGATCTTCACTCTGGTATGACTCGCCAAATTCTGTAATGAAGTGACTCACAAATCCGGAGAGTAATATAATATCATTGAAAATTTAATTTCATTTGTAATTTAACTTATTTTCGCACAAAGTGCGATGATTTTCGCACAAAGTGTGTGACATTAGTGATACTTAGATTTAAAAATATTACAAGATATTCATCAAGTAATTGAAAATTTCTCCAACTGAATAATTGGTTATCGATATTCATATAAATGAACAATATTACATTCTGCTGCCACTTCCTCTTTTTCTTATTCTGAGATATTTTTCAGAAAGCATTTTCTTCCTTAATTGTAATATTTGAACTCTTTGCAGAAATTTAAATATATTTTAGGTACTTCACGCAAGCGGACAAATCGATATTATATGTCAAGAATTACAAGCTACCTCTGAGAAAACACTTTATTATGGATCTTCCGTGAATAAAATAAAAATTCTGATCGAGAGGCACAATAAAGTTATCAAATTTTCCGGGAATCTGGACAAACTTTTTTCATCTATGGTTTTGATACAAGTGTTTTTGGATACCTTAGTCAACTCTTTCCTAGGATTTGTTGTCATGACAGTGAGTATTGCAGTGTCCGTATGAATATTCGATGATCAATATCGTAATACATTCAATTTATCCGATCGTTTAATAATAGTCTTTTCATAATGACACTGACGTCGGATTGATAAAACCCATATTTGCTTATATGGTCATAACGACGGAAATTTTTATTTTTTGCTTTGCTGGAGAATATCTTAGTCATAAGGTTGGTAAATATTTAAATATCTATAATTTTCTATGNTTTGATACAAGTGTTTTTGGATACCTTAGTCAACTCTTTCCTAGGATTTGTTGTCATGACAGTGAGTATTGCAGTGTCCGTATGAATATTCGATGATCAATATCGTAATACATTCAATTTATCCGATCGTTTAATGATAGTCTTTTCATAATGACACTGACGTCGGATTGATAAAACCCATATTTGCTTATATGGTCATAACGAC
>NW_014566173.1:5429-5690 GCF_001313825.1 Dinoponera quadriceps | reverse complement strand
GTCCTCGCAAGCACACATCCCACCGTCTACCATTCCCAGATCCGCGAAATGCCTCTGGAAGTTGCCATGTCCGGTGATTATTTGCGTGACGTAGTGGTCGGGTTTGAATCAGGACGCACCAACCCTAGCCCCGACATCACCGAAGAAGGCACGTGTGATATGACCTTTAACAGAAGAAGACCATCTGTCCTGCCACATCTCCGTTGCCGCAACCCTCATGAGGTCTAGCGCCTCCTTTTGGTTCCCTGCGTAGGGAACCAT
>NW_014566173.1:0-683 GCF_001313825.1 Dinoponera quadriceps | reverse complement strand
CCGGGTGTGTGGTGATCTCGCGAAGTTTACGAGGCCACACCCCCATAACCGAGGTCTCCGACAACCCTCGGCCTAGTTGTTTCAGAAATCTACCAACAACCTCCCTTTATCCAAAGGGTCTATCTGCAGAAGTCGACAAAGACCGAGAAAGCCTCTGGAGACGACACCAAGAAGGATGCTGCCGCCGGCCATTCCCAGGCCCTGACTGGAACGAATTCCCGCAGTGCCTCTCTTTGCGGTTCGAAGAGCTGGCAATGGAGGAGGTGATGCGCCGCAGTGTCCTCGCCGTCCTCGCAAGCACACATCCCACCGTCTACCATTCCCAGATCCGCGAAATGCCTCTGGAAGTTGCCATGTCCGGTGATTATTTGCGTGACGTAGTGGTCGGGTTTGAATCAGGACGCACCAACCCTAGCCCCGACATCACCGAAGAAGGCACGTGTGATATGACCTTTAACAGAAGAAGACCATCTGTCCTGCCACATCTCCGTTGCCACAACCCTCATGAGGTCTAGCGCCTCCTTTTGGTTCCCTGCGTAGGGAACCATCCTATCTCCTACCTTGGCATCTCTCGTTTTTCTAATTTCGAAACGCGCCCGGGATTCCGTAAAAAGGATGTCGACGGGAACCGCGTCCGCAACCACACAGAGCGACTCAGTCGATGCCGTGCGATACGCGGCGGT
>NW_014566172.1:0-416 GCF_001313825.1 Dinoponera quadriceps | reverse complement strand
AGAGGTGTTCCGTTCTCACATGTGTGGCAATAGTTGCAACAAATGATTTTAAAAAGCCGCAGGTAGTTTTATTTTCGTTCTTTAGAATATCCATGACACATATATGGTGCTGCTTCAATGCCGCATTACATGTCTCAATTGCCTTGGCGAATACCGGCAGATTTATGAATTCTTCATGCATCAATCAAATATTATTTATACAGGTTTTCGAAACAAATCCACATCAAAAAGGTAAAAGTATATTATATATACATGGTGTCCGGTAATTATTTACGCAACGCTTGTGTATAAGTAGAAAGGGCTGAATTAAACAGAGATCTCATGTTCGCTATGCAAAATTTAGAATTGTTAGATAGAAATTAATTATTCTATATAAGCCAATGACCGCACGAGAAATGGTAGACCGCACACTTTAG
>NW_014566171.1:0-420 GCF_001313825.1 Dinoponera quadriceps | reverse complement strand
ATTATCTTGATTTTTATAAAAATTGATCAGCATTTTCATCTTGCCCTTTTTAGCTCATTTCATGCTGATTTTTGTTGCCAGTCAAGTAGTTAAAATGGAATAATTTCTGATCCAGGCTCTGGATTACTGTCAAACTTTGTCTACTAAGTTACTAAGTAAAAAAAATGTTACTTTGGCGTAACTTTTAAATGCAATATAGATCAATTTGTGATTTTTCCATTATTTTGAGTCATGGGCAATGCATCTCTCATCGGACACTTTGACGTTCTCTACGCCGGCTATGTTACCGAAGTTTTTGAGTTTTTCGTCTTCTAGGTATGCAGATCTCTCCGAATTTTTCACTGAATATACTTGCCCTCGTCGTTGTCTTATGTATTTCCAAGGGTATTCTATATTACTTACTCAAACAACGAGTCCAAC
>NW_014566170.1:0-537 GCF_001313825.1 Dinoponera quadriceps | reverse complement strand
TCCAGATTTGGCCCCCAGCGACTATTATCTGTTCCCAAACCTCAAGCGGTGGCTCCAGGGAAAAAGATTCACATCGAATGAGAAAGTCATCGCGGTAACCAAGACGTATTTCGAAGGCTTAGGCATTTTGTACTACAGAAAGGGCATCGAAATGTTGGAAAATCGCTATATCAAATGTATCGTATTTGAAGGCACCTATGTTGAGGAATAAATATAACTTTGCCCAATAAACGCTTGTTTGCATTAAAAATCCCGGGACTTTTCAGCCCATGAAGTATATATCTGTTTCAAAACGTCTTTCGACGTTGTCTGATGCCTAATTTCCACGTCTTTTAATCCCATTGTTCTTCCGTCAAGTCTCTTGCCCTTATTGCCCTCGTTATCCTCTTTTTCCATGTCTTTCGTGATCTCCCTCATTTTCTCCTATTCGGTGATATCCATTGTATTATAATTTTTGGCAGCCTTTTCTCCGGCATTCTTTGAACATAGTTATACCATATCAATTGCTTCCTTTGATCTCCGTCATTAGTGATACAT
>NW_014566169.1:0-454 GCF_001313825.1 Dinoponera quadriceps | reverse complement strand
GAGTACCGACCCGGCCGCGGCAGCAACTACTGCTGGGAGAGAGACTCGGCTGGCATCCAACTTAGGACCCGGAGAGATTCGCTCAACGGTTGCCGGGCAAGGGAGCTGAAACGCGACGCGAGTCAAATTATTTGCTGCCGTCGAGCGGCCTAGATCCGCCGCTGGAAATTACGTTTCGCGGAACAACTGGCGAGACACGCTCCCTTAGAATCCGTTGCCAAATCTCCCGGAGAAAGAAGCGAAGCCGCTGTTTGTGAGCAGGCTAACCGGTCGAACGTTATATCCTGGTCGGTTCAGACGCGGAACCGAATGTCTCACATGACCGCTAGATGATCGGATAACATTTTCTTGTAATCTTTCAAACTAAAATTAAAACTTTGTCATTTGTTATTTTTAAAACGTCTAGTCGAGCTTATTTACTTCTCCCGGCTCCCCTCCAACGGAACGGTACATA
>NW_014566168.1:0-415 GCF_001313825.1 Dinoponera quadriceps | reverse complement strand
GGAACAAATATGAGAGTAAGTCTGGGAAAGTGTTCTATAGATTTGTTTTCATTTATTGTTGATATGAAAGAGGATTGTCTTTTGGGAAGAAATTTCTTGTCATCTGTTAATTTGAAATCTTGTCTTCGTTCAGTTTTAAGAGTTCCTCGGTGTGACAATGATAAAAATGATATTGTGTGTGCTTAAATTAAGAAGAGAAATGTTGTTCCTTCGTTTTTATTAGAGTTATTTGAACGAGATTCAATAAATTTGAACTCTTCTCAAAAGAAGTCTTTCGCTGAATTATTATTTGAATTTCAGAATATTTTCTCTGAAGAAATTGTGGCTGGAAATTGTGATGTTTTGGAACATGAAATTAAACTTAACGATCCTCGGCCTATTAAGCAAGTTCCTCGCCGAGTTCCTTTTCATTTGC
>NW_014566167.1:0-588 GCF_001313825.1 Dinoponera quadriceps | reverse complement strand
CATTTTTCCGGTAAACAAGTTTCAATCTACAGTTGAGTTAAAATTCCAATATATTTTTTGTCACTGGCATAGCTAGTAAAAATTTTCAAATATTTCATTTTTAGTTATTTTTATCATTTCTTTTTCAGTTAAATTCGTGAAAATTCAACGATTATGAATTTTTATTTATAAAAATCCGACATTTGTTATTTCTAAAAATGTATGCGTAATAAAGGCTAATTGTATTAGCTTTACGTTTATAAATCAGAAAAACAATACAAAAATAATTGTGTACTTTTTATTTTTTCAAAAAAAAATAACTGCAATTNACCTACCATGCGCGGTCAAATGACCGTTTTTGAAATTTCGTTTAGAATTTCTCGTATACAACGTTACTGTATTACCATGTAGCTTATTGACATTTCCTATAATATACATACAACCCATTTTTCAATATTCACAACTTTCTTTATTGTTTACTTTCCGAAAAAAATTTATAGCATGTCTAGTCTATCACGAACGGTCATTTGACCATTTGAAAAATTTATTATTTACGACTGTATTCTTTGGAAAGCGCGATTGGAACAAATGCATAGCGCGATTGGAACA
>NW_014566166.1:0-553 GCF_001313825.1 Dinoponera quadriceps | reverse complement strand
CGCTACAAGAGTCGGGGCCGAGAACACACGGCGGAGATGGCGAAGGCGCCACCCCCTTTCCCGCCAACTTCCTCGTTTGCGAGTCGCGCCTCTCCCCCGGATCTTACAGACTAAGGTTCGCTCGCTTGGTTGCCCGCATTCAACCCGATTTCGGTATCGCGAAAGACCCGGTGTCCCTTTCCGTATGGTGGCGTGTCGGGCCGAGATCGTGTGGCGGTGACGCAACCGAAAATACTCGGTAGAGACGGCGAAGTCGCCACCCCGGACTTGTCGTGCCGCAGTTCCTTCGGTCGCAGGCCGGCGGGGAACCGGAAACTCTCGGTGGAGACGGGGTCGCCCCAGGCAAGGATAGCGAGTGCGGCTGCGTACGCGCAGCTGGGACGGCGAATACACCGTCTCGGTTCCTCGGCAATGTGGGTAGGGTGTCGAGTGCGGCTGCGAACGCGCAGCTGAGACGACGAACATAGAGACATACCGTCTCGGTTCCCCGTCCAAGAAGGATTCGAATGCGACCGCGAACACGCGGCTGAGGCGGCGAACACACCACCCCGGT
>NW_014566165.1:0-646 GCF_001313825.1 Dinoponera quadriceps | reverse complement strand
CACCACGTGGAGGTGGACGCTTATCGAAAACCTTTTTTTTTACTTTTTTAATTTTTAAAACTTTTTTTAACTTTTTTATTTTTTACTTTTTAATATTTTTCATTTTATTTAAAAAATTTTTTTACTTTTTGAATTACTTTTTGAAAATCAAAATTTTTTAAATTTCTTATTTTATTGTAGATAGTCCTTGAAACATGGCTCGCAATAATATGTATCTTTACACATTTTACAAAGTTTCGNAACAGTAAGATCTTTTTAGTCCTTTTTCGAGATTGTGTTGTGCTTTGGAATGTTTCTCTAAATAATATTTGCTAATTTCTAATGCAGTCTTTTGTTCCCCGATTTTCTTCGGATTTTACAGTATTCCATAGAACAGTTGCGTTCGTGATTGCAGCTTGTATCAGCCTCATTAAAATTACCCATGTCCACTTCTTTGATCTGAAAATTGGTAGTACTCTACTGCAATGCTGATCATGGATATCAATTTCACCCATGAATTGATTGTATACTGTGAAGGCATGTGGAAACGGGAGTCCTTTTTTGATTTTTTTTTCTATTTTTTTTCTATTTTGTCATATCTACTTATTGAGCCGAGGAGTATGACACCAGCAGCAGTAGATAAAATTGAGACTGCTTTTGAATCCTG
>NW_014566164.1:0-584 GCF_001313825.1 Dinoponera quadriceps | reverse complement strand
AATTGTCTGGATAATAGGTGCACTCACGATGGTTGAATCAAAATATCGAAAGATTCTAAAACTCGGACTATTCACCGGAATAATTTGTTGAAGAGATCTTGAGTTGCACAGCAAATTTTTCACCAGAAGAAGAAGTGGCTCAGGGAAGATCCCGATTTGGTTAGCGAGTTAGTCAGCAGAAGGCGAAATAATAATGGAAGTCGTAATGGAAGTTGTAATAGAAGTCGTAATNTGGCAAGAGAGTGAAGTTTATATAAGGAAGATTTTGGGGGTGGCCGATGACGATCGCCAATAAGAGGAGTTTTCGTGGCAAACGGATATAGAAAATTTGGAAATAGAACTGGAAAACTACTAATATTATCAGGATATCATAAACAATCCCAAGAACCTAATCCCATCAAAGGAACAGAGTTCGGCTGACCATGTAAAAAGGCTAATAAGATGACAGACGCGTTGGGAAAAACATGACGCATTTTGCGGCGTATAATTTTAACGTTTGCCCAAATCCGTCTGTTTTCCTAATCATAAAAAAAAGGAATTCCTTGCTCCCGAGGTACCCAGGATGTAACAAACCACGTATCTTA
>NW_014566163.1:0-1218 GCF_001313825.1 Dinoponera quadriceps | reverse complement strand
CCAGTTCCACCAGAAAATGTAAAAGAATTCAAACTTCGCGCGAAACTTGAGAGTTTGCGTGCAATAGGCGAAGTAACGTGAATGTCGAGTGAATGTTGCGGCTCCTTACATTAAAACGTGAACGGCTGCAAACTGAAGCGTGTGATTGAAATATTCACCTTTATTACATTATTTCCATGCGGGAGCCTCGAGGATTTCAAGCGGCTAGCGTTTCTTTCGTTTCTACATTAGAAAACGTGAACTAATGCAAATTCACGTTTCGGCTTGAATCTTTTCGACCACATACGCCAGTTCCATCAGAAAAAGTAAAACAAATCAAACTTCGAGCGAAACTTGCGGGTTTGCGTGCAATAGGCGAAGTAACATGAATGTCGAGTGAATCTTGGGTTTCTTTACGTTAATTCGTGGACGCATGCAAATTTAAGAGTGTGATTGAAACATTCAGCTTTACTACGTTATTTCCATGCGGCAGACACGTGGATTTCAAGCGGCACGCGTTTCTTTCGATTTTACATTAGAAAACGTGAACTAATGCAAATTCACGTTTCGGCTTGAATCTTTTCGACCAAATACGCCAATTCCACCAGAAAAGGTAAAAGATGTTACGTCCTCGCTCGGCCGCGGCTGCTACAGTTCTTTGGCCGTGGAATGGGGACAAAATTGAAAATTTTTCGGGTTGTCAGGCTTGCGCAGCCCTACCCTGGGATACACGCTAACGGAGTGTCCGCGATGGAGATCGTCGTAATCGGACAAAAATAATAGTTGCGACTCACCGGTGATGGCTTGCTGGAATTAAGTTAAGGTGATCACCTCCGGTGTGCTGCTCGTTGTGGTAGTTCTCAGGCTTTCGGAAAAGTGCTCGGGTGTGCCTCCGCCGTAGTGTTGGTGGAGTAGCTCAGCACGAATCTGCATGTAACGGTCACGTCGCGGGTCACTCGCGGGAATGTTTAGCGGCGGTAGATTCGGGTATTAAATCGAGATCGGTACGAGGCGATACGGCACTGATTGCCTTGTGGCATATGTTGGTCGCGCGAGCCCGATCAAAGCGCAGTCGCGGGCACTGACAGGAGCGTGGAATTTAGCGTAAAGTCTGCGAAGCTGTACCTTGCGTCCGGCGCGACGTGGTCTGCCCATGTGCGCAGTCAGGTCGTGTTGCGCAAAAAAGGAAGAGATATTCGGCGACAGTGATTCTTGAGAAGAATACAGAGCACAGGGCGG
>NW_014566162.1:0-721 GCF_001313825.1 Dinoponera quadriceps | reverse complement strand
CCGAAATCGGCTGTTTATCGGGTGGTTCGGAAGTTTTCAGCTTCTAATCCGAAGAACATTCTTGTGATCCGGTAAGGAAGAAACATTCACGTGAAAGGATATCAAAAAACCCTGATATATTGGAAAAAGCTTTGGATTTGATTTTAAAGGATCCTAGGATATCGCTCAGAAGATTGGTTTCGATCTTGGGTGTGAGCAATACTACCATGCGAAGAATTGCTGAGGGAGACCTCAGATACACATTTTACGTCATTAAAGTGCGACGAATGCTTTCGGAAGACGACAAGATCAAGAGAGTTGCCCGCTGCCGCTTGTTGCTGTGCTAGCTCAAGAACGAAGCATCTGGCAGCCTTAGATCTTTTCAGACGAAAAGATCTCCACTGTGGATGCTAAGGTGAATCGTAGAAATNCTCGAGGATGTCCCTGTTGTAGCCAGGACAAAGTTTCCAGCGAGCGACTACGTGCTCGGCGTCGTCTCCAGTGATGGTGACGTCATGCCGCCTCATTTCTTTGAGAAAGGTGAAACGGTCACAAAAGAGATATACGTGCAGGTTTTATCGACGGTAGTAAAGCCCTGGATGTAGAATATAACTTCAGAAAGGCCGTACATATTTTAACAAGACGGATGGATTGACGCGATGATCGAGATAGGAGGCGGCTATATAGAGTGAAAATTCACAGAAAGTGTCCCATAACAAAATATGCAAGCTATTTTTTTGTA
>NW_014566161.1:0-452 GCF_001313825.1 Dinoponera quadriceps | reverse complement strand
CAGTACTCTTCCTTCTGCGCCTTACTTTTCTACGTTCTTCGTTTAGAACTTGTCTCCAAATCGATTTTTTATTTTGTAGACGTTTGTGTTATTTGTATTATTTGGAACGTTGCCGTCCTTTAAAATAATCAAATGTATATATCAAATCTAGAACTATCTTTACAGATAATGACTGCAATTGGATTTATTGAAAAAGGGCCGAGAATTAAATTTTATACCTAATAATTATTAGTGCTGGGTGAATATTCGGGCAATTTGCAAAATTCTAAAGTTCTCAGATTTTTTAAGTTATTTTGATTTGCATATAAAAATTAATAAAACACATGTACATAAGTGTGTGTATCGTGTGTTTCGCTAATGCATTTCCGCCTTTACGTAACTTGCGTAAATTTTTCGTATGATTTTAAGACTGCTGTTCTCAGTTTCCAGACAATATCCCAGATATTTTTAGT
>NW_014566160.1:240-584 GCF_001313825.1 Dinoponera quadriceps | reverse complement strand
TCATTCCCCGTTTCGGCCGACCAGGCACAGCGGCAGGGAAATTAATACCATCGGCGTCTTGTCAGGCGGATAGCGTCGGAGAAGTAACATCGGAAAATCGCCTACACATTTACGATAGGACAACGGGCTTGAAGTTCCTGGTTGACTCTGGCTCCGTTGTGTCCCTGTTACCCCGCTCGGCGGTGCATGGGAGAATGACGCCTTCGGATTTGAAACTCTTTGCAGCCAACGCCTCCAGCATCACCACGTATGGACAACGCTTCATGAAGCTCAATCTCGCGCTCCGACGAGATTTCCCATGGACTTTTATCGTAGCGGACGTCAGGACAGCTATCCTGGGTGCA
>NW_014566160.1:0-218 GCF_001313825.1 Dinoponera quadriceps | reverse complement strand
GGAGCACTTCAACCTGATGGTCGACGTCAAGGGGCGTAAACTCGTCGACCCCCTCACCACGCTCTCGGCTGAGGGGGTTTGCAGACGTCCTAGCATCTTCAGCATCTCTCTAACGGATCACCAGGTCGTTCCGGAGGGAGACGCTGGACGGCTTTATTCAAAGCTTTTTAACGAGTTCGCGGACCTCGCTGGCTCAGGTGGCGTGACCGTAACACCCC
>NW_014566159.1:0-518 GCF_001313825.1 Dinoponera quadriceps | reverse complement strand
CAAGGTTGTATGACGATAGTATGTACTAGACAATTTTTGCAATTGACTTATGCCCATTTCTATCAACGTCGATTAAAATTCAACCTGAGTTTAAACTCTCTTCAGACAAAGATTTCAACTTAGGATAATCGATGTTGGTAGAAACGGACATTAATGGAATATTCAACTTATTACTGTCTATCTCATTTCTAAATTCCCAATTCGGACCAATTACCATTTGAAAAATTTTATCAAGTAGCAGCTTCGATAGAAATAGATAAAAATAGGTAAAAGAGATAGAGGAGAGTTACAACTGAATACAGAAAACAGTGATACAATAGCCATACATTTTTGTCGACATTGGTCAATTACCGATTTCACTTTATTTCCTGCGACTGTAATAAGTAATGCCGATTTATCCAATTATCGTTGTCAATGACACAAAAACATATTGTGCTTCGTGCATACAAATGATCGGCCGCTTCTCGAACGACCGCTCCTCGAACGTAGCGCTCCGCGCCACAGGAGCCCCACTTCTC
>NW_014566158.1:259-667 GCF_001313825.1 Dinoponera quadriceps | reverse complement strand
TTGAAATGCTGCTCGACAGATACAAAAGAAAGTCCATCGTATCATGACGAAATGAAAAATGGATATATTTTGAGAATCCTAAGCGATCCTAAGCGAAGAATCCTAACCTGGTGAAACCGTTAACACTGATCGCTACCAACAGCAAATGATCGATTTAAATCGAGCATTGCGTGAAAAACGACCGGAATATGGAAAAAGGCAACACAAAGTCATTTTGCTCCATGATAATGCCCCATCACACACAGCAAAACGGGTCAGGGAAACGATCGAGGCGTTCAGTTGGGAAATACTAACGCATGCGGCTTATTCTCTAGACTTGGCTTCGTCCGATTATCATCTATTCGCATCAATGGGACACGCTCTCGCTGAATAACGCTTCAATTCGTATGAAAATGTACGAAAATGGCT
>NW_014566158.1:0-246 GCF_001313825.1 Dinoponera quadriceps | reverse complement strand
GTGGCATTCATAAACTGCCGGAGAGGTGGGAAAAATGTATAAATAGCAATGGACATTATTTTGAATAAAATATTTTTTATCATTTTCAAACAACAAACGTGTAATTTTTACAAAAAAATTCCGGTTTCATATTTCTACATCTGGTAAAGGCAACTTTGGGACTGTCCCAGAGTTACCCCAAATGTTATTGTGCAGGAAAAAAATCTATTTTTTTTTTTAGGTTTATGATACAATGGGACGGATTTA
>NW_014566157.1:0-519 GCF_001313825.1 Dinoponera quadriceps | reverse complement strand
AGCTAGCTTTGGACGGCGCGAAATCGATGATATTCATTCGCTCGCATCCTACAGCGATAACGAGCTGAGCTGCGCGGCACATTGCCGGAGATCGATCTTGATAAATAGGCGCGCCAACCGCGCGAACGGGACAATGCGCGTAGCACACCTATTGCGACGTCGTAGTCAATTAGCCTTGGATCGAATCTTCGTTGTACTATAAAGCTCAGATAACTGAGATCGCGGCATTTCCGCTTCGCGGAAAGTACCTCCGCAGAAGCGATCTGCTTACGAATCGTGGCCGCTGCTTGAACAATGCGCGACCGGTCATAGTGACAGTACGTACGGAGCGACAGACCAATCGGTCCCGAACGGCGTCTACGCTGAACACGAAGTTGCGCGAGTACGCGTCCACGTACGTCGATGCGTGCAATTCGCAACAAAGACGATCGTCAAAGTGGCACTTAAAAAAGCAGACGCCGCCAGAATTATCACAGCTTCGTCGGACGACCGTCATCGTCACGCACGTATACGAGGTCT
>NW_014566156.1:0-549 GCF_001313825.1 Dinoponera quadriceps | reverse complement strand
TGGAGGAGTGTGGACCTTCGCGGACGACTACCGCGGGTCATCGCGATCAGGGGGCGGGAGAGTGGGGGGAGGGGTGCGCGAGGGTATACCGACTGCCGGAGGAGGGGGCACCGACCGCTGAAGGGCCCTATTCGGTCGGTAAAAAAAAAAACAGCGTCTACCGGCCGCTGCTATTCGGTCGGTAAAAAAAAATAAAAACAGCGCCAACAGCGCCAACTGGTCTTTANCTATTCGGTCGGTAAAAAAAAATAAAAACAGCGCCAACAGCGCCAACTGGTCTTTACTACTCGGCCGGTAAAACAGATCCAACTGCACCAACTGGATTTGCTACTCGGTCGGTAAAACAGATCCAACTGCGCCAGAACCGGCTTATCTCATCTACTGGAGTAAATGGGCTTCTCCGGACCTTGACCTGATCTGCAGACCTACCAGTACGTTTAGGACTCGCCAGTGAACGAGTAAACAATTTTGTTGCTTTGGTCCTCTTCCAGGACGTAACAAACGCATGCGGCTTATTCTCCAGACTTGGCTCCGTCCGATTATCATCTA
>NW_014566155.1:0-568 GCF_001313825.1 Dinoponera quadriceps | reverse complement strand
GTCTCTCACGCGATGTAATCTCCAGACCTCACTCCTCTCTCGCTACATTCCTTAGAATTTTTCCACACAAGCTCCTACGTCTCTTCCTCATTTACATATATTCTGAAAATATTTTCCTCTTCTTTCTCCCAATATCTTCCTTTACTATTGGGAGTACAAATTAGTTCTAACACATTTTGTGGTCAAAAATGCATATTTTTCAAAACAAAAAAAATGAACAAATTAATCAAAGTATTGTTCATCACTGGCAACTTTTTTTCCCCACCTCTCAGGAAATTTTCTAATTCCATCTTGAAAAAATGTCTCGTNTCTCGTCTTTTGAGGCGATACATGTTAGGAAACAATTTTCGATTTTTACGAAAAAAGTAAACCTGTGATTTGCCAAATCGTGCTGCATCCGTCGGAACAACCAGTAATCAGAAGTGGCAATGTACGGCGAATACGGTGGATGCGGTAAAATATCCCACTTGAGCTTGTTAACATAATTTTTTACGACTTTTACGACTTGAGACCGAACATTATTATGCAGAAGAATAATTATGTCATGTCTTTGCTCGTATTCCGGCCG
>NW_014566154.1:953-1164 GCF_001313825.1 Dinoponera quadriceps | reverse complement strand
GTTGTTTTTAGCCAAAAATTCGCGCACAAGCAACGATGTGTGAGCAGGGCGAACAGCGGCGACCTGTCTCATGCCCAAATCATTATTAAAAATGGAATGGCACGAGCCAATCAATATGTTTAGGTCCTCAGCAACTTCTCCAACGGTGATTCGACGATTGGCCAATACTATTTTCTTCACTTCATCAATGTTTTCGTCTGTTGTTGACGTG
>NW_014566154.1:0-747 GCF_001313825.1 Dinoponera quadriceps | reverse complement strand
CACGTCCAAGCAAAACAGCTGTCAAAGATGAAATGAATATTCAAAATGGCCGAACTTATCGGCATAAGCGAGGGACACGAGTACCAACATAACGCCACAAAAAATTCGAAAATCGAATATACTTTACCCGCGGAAATTCAAAATTCGCGATATTTTTTGAACAGACTTCGTATGATCTATTTACTTTGACCACTAAGTTCCACTAAAGCCATCTATAGGGAAACGACGGGAACAAAGTTGTTCACCTAATAATATAAACTTGCACGGACAAAAAAATAGTAACTCCTACGGTTGAAAACTAGCTCTCACAGGTAAATATTAGCTATCCAGATAATATAACTGAAGTTTAATTAATTCTGTTAATTCTTTTTGTTCCTGTATCTAATTTTTAGTTCGCCACAGCTAGAAATTAGGTTTGGTACTGTTACATCCTGGAAAAGAACGTAACGACTGTACTCGCGAACGCAAGTCCCAAACTGTATGCCAGGGATGCAGGTCAGAGACTGGAAGAATCACTTTACTCCGACGCGGACGTATGCAGGGTGATTCTATTTTAGTTCAGAATACTAAAACTCTTTATCTGGGATGGAACCACAAGCAGAATAATTAGGGGAAAGGTGGTGAGTATGCGATGGTTTTAAAATGAAATCAGATTTTAATGGACTGACAATTTCTGAATTTATTAAAATAACAATAGTGTAAAGGTGAATTTATAAAATAAAGCGTAAAGATGAATTTACAAAATAA
>NW_014566153.1:0-400 GCF_001313825.1 Dinoponera quadriceps | reverse complement strand
CAATAAGATTTGGTTTGAAATTTTGGGGCTTATGCACTTCGGACGGCTATCTACTGAATTTAGATCTTTATTGCGGTAAGAATTCTCAGATCGGGAATAAATTAGCAAAATGCGCTTTAGGTTCTCGCGTAGTATTGAATTTATTACAACCTTTGTTTCAAATAATAAATTATAATAAAATCCCTGAGTTTCATCTGTATTTTGATAATTTTTTTACGAATATGGATTTTATTTTACATTTGCAGAAATTACATTTGAAATGCACTGGTACTATCAGAGATAATCGAGTCAAAGAAAAGAATGTACTTGATAAGAAGGCTCCACGAGGAACTTATATTGTAAAGCATGATATAAATAGTGGCATAAATTTTATCACCATCATGGATTCAAAGCCCGTTTC
>NW_014566152.1:0-937 GCF_001313825.1 Dinoponera quadriceps | reverse complement strand
GCCCGAACAGTAACAAAATACGATAAATTGTAATATCAGATAAATAACGGGAATGATTAGGCAATATTCAAAATACATATATATGTGTGATAATACACCCAAAATGAAGAACAGTAAGGGAGTAAATAAAATTAAACGTTGGTTCGCGGGCGGCATACATATGCTTGCAATTTCCATAAAGATTGTGACCGCGAACAAGTATTTTGGCTGTACGTTCATACCATTATAAAGACGGCTAATAAGACTTTATATAAGAAGACTAAATTTAAGACGATGTATGATAAGATGTCCAATAGTAAGTACCGGGTTTTAAGCGAAACTTAAGTTATAATAGGTTACAATTTCGATGAAAGTACGATTTGCAGAATATAATCGTGCAGTGAAAAAGAGAAATTCAATATTTACCTGAGTACTTATACAAAGCGTTCATCCGATAAGCTACACGGGGTATTGCATAAGCGTCAGTACGACGGATTGCTGCTGCAAAGGCACGTGTGAGAGAGTGCGCGCGATCGGATTGATTTCGATCTTACTCGTTCACGCGTGCCATTGCAGCAGCAACCCGTAATAACATACATATTTATACAATATCCTATGTGTTAATTTCTCGATCATCAACATCTTATTGTCGCTGTCTTCCTTCAAACTACGTATACTGCTTTATTTGGCATTGAAAAATACGTGGATCACGTCAAAGAGCGATTAGACATTGCCAAACGTCGCCGTATGAAAGATGTAATTTTCTAATTTTTCAATTAACTTACGATACGTAGACTTTTGAGATGAAACAGGATTATATTGCGCGAGCCCATACGTAACAGTGTCGCAAATTTATAAGTCCATAGTCTGTAGACAAGAACGGTACATTACATTACCTTCCTCGATTGCAAAGTAACCTTGAATATAATTATTTTTTCCACGCTGATATGCATTAGCA
>NW_014566151.1:0-501 GCF_001313825.1 Dinoponera quadriceps | reverse complement strand
ATCTGTTCTTCAAAGAGAGCCCCGTCATCAGAGCAGGGGGGACTTCGGCGCCACCCCCGGCACCTTCAGCGATTGCTACTTCCGCAGCCGAACTCGCCGGAAAATCGATTTCTTGCCCATCGTAAGATGACGACGAAGGGAGAGCTGGGACGATACGCTCCACATCGCCGTCCTCTGTGGGTCCGAGTCCCACTGAGGAGGTAAGGTTCTCCTGCCTTGTTGTCATATTTAACCATCATGGATGAGAGAGAATTTTATAACCCCTCTCTCACGGGCAGGTTTTTTATCGAGGTTTTCCTTCCTCTAGGTCGGCTGCTAAAAAGCTAACGAGCCCGACCTGCCCGGGGAAGGGAGCTTTGGGGGCGGCTCCCACTCGCCCGTCCCAGGGATCCTTCCTCAGCTGAGAATTTAACGGCGCCACCCCCCCCGCGGGGTGGAACCACTCAGCCTCAAGAACCCCGGCGCCATTTTGGTCCGCGCCCGCTTATTCCCCCCCGGAGG
>NW_014566150.1:0-775 GCF_001313825.1 Dinoponera quadriceps | reverse complement strand
TCAAAGTGCTTAATAATTTGCTTTAACATGTATGACCATGGAATGTCATTCTAAAATTCTGTTCTGCGAATGCTAAATGATTTTAAATCTAATTCTCTAGTGACATCTAATAGTGACTTCAGGCAATACTTTATGTCATCGGAATCTATCAGTTTTCTACTGCCTATTTTGATGCGTAGTGCTATTAATTGTTTTGTTCTTATGCTTGTTACTTTTGCTCTTCCGAGGTTGATATCTTCGTAAAAGGAAAGGCGTTAGCTTGTTGGTATTCTCGGGCGCCATTATCTACTGGGTGGCCATTTACTTGGATAAAGATTACATGATTGTCTAAATAAGACATTAAGGGATCTCTCCTCTCAGTGAGGGTCAATAATGAATTTGTTTTCTTTGCTTCGTTAGGTTGTACGCGGTTTGATTCGAACATTAATTCGTCATTTTCTGAGTCGGAATCTGACGTGTCTGAAAAAGAATTTTCAATCGTTTCTTCTTCTTCGTTTATTGTACCAAATTTGTCTTTTACTATATTTATTAAGGGAGTTTCATATGTATCATCATCAAGGTTAATCTCATTTCTTATTTCGGGTTCGCACGGGGGAACGTTTTCGAATGTTTTATCGGGAGGCTCCTTATTTTCAGGGTATACGGGGAGTTCGAATGCTTTGGTTTTGGTGGACGCTGGAGGTGTGGTTGGTACATTATTATCCACAATATCTGCGGGGGAAACAATAATATTACTTGGGCGAAACGCATCAGCGTGGGAGAGAGTACCTTGAGT
>NW_014566149.1:0-477 GCF_001313825.1 Dinoponera quadriceps | reverse complement strand
TCTTGAATGTGCAACGGAAAATATTGTTTGCGATTTATGTATGATTCGGCACCTTCTATTAGTTTGTCAATTATGACATGAGAGCCATCCATAGCACCTGGAGACAAAATATCATATATGAGTAATGCGTTGTTATGTAATATAAAAAATTTAAATGTAAAATATTTGGTGAGTGCAAAAGTTCTTGCGGAGGTGCAATAGATGGTGTTAGAAGCGGCGTAAAGTTTTGTCATTAATACCGCCATCTCCGTAAGACATATCGTTGGAAAGGTGACGTGTGCAGCGTTCATTTCAAACAAAAGAATTTGTGTAGATACGAACTGCTTCGAGAAAGATTACTTTCAAAATGAGTGTCGAAAAGGTGCATTTACGGCATGTTATGCTTTACGAGTTTCGGAAAGGAATAAACGTTGCAGCAGCCGTAAAAAACATTCAAGAGGTTTATCAAGATCAAGCACCAGCTAAACGAACTGTGGA
>NW_014566148.1:0-658 GCF_001313825.1 Dinoponera quadriceps | reverse complement strand
CACCGTCATCTTCTCCTCAGTCACGGATACGATGCGCGCGTTATCGGACACGCATGTTTGTGTCATGGAGCGACACAGAAGACATCTCGCAAAGCGAAACTAAACCCGGGCGCCGGCAGGGTGCGGGAGCGGGGAAGAATTTAATCCTCCCCGTTCCCCGCACCCCGCCCGGCGCCCCCTGGTTTGAGACACACATTAACTACTGATGTCTAACTACTCTGAAACCACAGAAATCAGCTGTCACTATGAAACATTCATAACAGCCAGAGCCATTTTTGAAAACGGACCGAACTAATTTGTACTCCCAATACAATAAAACTTAATTGAATAATAATTGAAATTCTATGAAATAGTGAACTAACAGGATGTTCCTTGCGATTGTTTTAACTTGTGCGCGTACACAAACTTGTTATCTCGTTCGCAATTACATCCGCCAACATTTTTTTATTCTATATGAATTTACATAATTTTGGATTCCTTTCTTCTTTTAGTGTTGTTGAAAGCTAAGTGTATTTTAATTATTTCAATTGGAACTGTTTTCTACCAAACATCAACTAATGCTCTATATGAATATATATTATGAAACTAATAGTTCTATATGAATATTTCAAGATATTCTTAAGAATTCCAATCATGGTGCATATAACTCGTTAGATCA
>NW_014566147.1:0-570 GCF_001313825.1 Dinoponera quadriceps | reverse complement strand
TCACGTTTCGCTTCGACTCACTCTCGCTCTTTCACACTTTTATCCGCACGATTATTTTAACACGGTTCCTGTTCGGGCGCCATTTGTAACCCGTGCCCCGTCGGTCGGTGGACGTTCGCCCCGGCCCCGGCCGGCGGGGTGGTCGTTATCGGTGTCGTTCGGTGGACCGTGTTTCGATGTCGGTGGTCCTGTCGTAGATCGCCGGATATCCAGGCGTCCTTGTGGTGATGATGTGTGTGTGTGTGTGTGTGCGTGTGTGGACAAGTGAGTAAGTGAGCGGATAAAATGAGCGAGCGAAGATTTAATATTAGGCGGTTATTNTATTCCGTATATCTCAAGACGTCCGGGTATATTATAATAGTAACAAGCCGTGCTTGCTGTTCGCCTTTTAACACCGGTAAATATTACGGTGACAGTGCCGGTGACGGAATCTCGTGTTTATCTCTCGGTCTCGTATTGACGGTTTGCTCTGTGCTTCAAAGGATCGGTGTTCCCAGAACGTATCTAGAGCACCTGTGTTGCTCACTGCGAAGATTCCGCTGCGTCAGCGGAAAGCGGGCGCGGTATTGA
>NW_014566146.1:0-998 GCF_001313825.1 Dinoponera quadriceps | reverse complement strand
GCACGGTGATTTAACGAATTCCAGCGCGGACATGTTTTGCTCAAAAAAGGTCATTGTGAAAAACGGCCTGCCACTATGGTTATTGCAAAAAATATTGACGCTGTGTGTACCATAATAGAGGCAGATAACTTGCGATCGGATTTTCCGGTTTGGTTCGTCCGAATCGCTGGCGCAAAATCCGCAGGGTAAACTATGAAAGCGAAATTGAATCCTGGTCTCCAGTGACCTCTCGAATAAAATGGGCGCCAGTTGCGCACAGGTCGCACCCACGAAACAACAACCTACGCGGTTGGCGAAGCCGTCCGCGCTTCGGGCCGGCTACCCGAATTCGTCCCGAACGGGACCGGTAGCTCCGGGACGGGTTAATTCGGAGGCGGAGTGGTTCGTACAGTCACGCCGGGATCGATTAAAAAAATTAGAAACCAGCGGTTTTGTCAATGCAGCGTACAGTTTTATTCGGTGAAGATTTCGACAACAGATTGCGCTCATGCGGTAGCATCTTGCGATATAAAATTTCAAACACTGTCCGGACCACAGCGGACCCGCGGTGTCCGCTGGTAGGGTGACTGGCCTTTCGAGCGGCCGCCGAGCCAAGACGGAGGGGACAGATTATTATTAATCCTAACAGACGTAACGAGCCACGATATGCGACCTCAGCCCTGAGGCTATACGCTAACAAACATCTATTCTATCTTTCCAGATTTGTCAACGACTGCAAAGAAATCGGGCGATGGAAAAATGCAGGAGCGCCTGCTGCCAAACTTCGCATGATGGGCAGTTCGGCCGTGACCGTACGCGACTCTTAACCCTCCAACCACGCGCGGGATGTACGGTAAACAGCTAGCCCCCACGCGGTCTGCGCACGTGTCACGCCCACGGGGACCAAGGAAAGGCCTATCCATTTGTGTGCCGATCCTGGACACACGCTTTGACCCTATTGACTCTATTGTAATTTGGACAGGTAATAAGATTAGATGTACTAAATGAAATGGGATATG
>NW_014566145.1:0-525 GCF_001313825.1 Dinoponera quadriceps | reverse complement strand
TTGCGCTTAAGCTTTATTGTTCAATTCTGCACTCGATACTATGAGAAAAATTATATCATACACACATGGTGCCTTCAAAACCATAAAATATTTCAAAACACTTCTGTTACAGTGTGAATATTATTGTGCAATAAATTATATAATAAAATACTTACGTCAAATCGTAATATCGCCGCATATTTTTGAAGCATGATGAGTTACACTTACTCATTCAGAAAACACCAATGTAGAATTCATTGATTCGGCGTTAAGTTGATACGTCGAATCGATTTTTCATTTCTGAATGGATATCACTTTCCGAAATATTAATCTGTCATTTTAATCAAAAGCATTATTCCAAAATATAATTAAATAAGAAATGAAAACTAGATTACGTTTTGCCGCGAGCGGTGCTACAGTTGATAGGAAGTGAATAATTCGATATGTAAAAAATGTAGAACCTAAGTTATTAGCGACTGTTCTTATTACCAAAGCAAAAATTACGAGATCGAACACAGTAGCTGGATGTACTTTGTTATCAATATT
>NW_014566144.1:0-1577 GCF_001313825.1 Dinoponera quadriceps | reverse complement strand
AAGAAATCATAAACGCAACGTTATTACAATGATATTTTATAATATATAATGTTTTAAAATATGTAGTTTTTAATGCTGCACACAACGCCATTATTAACAACATTTGATCGAAACATTAAAAATGATGTTTCTATACAATAATTTTAATGTTTAAGAATATAATAGTATTAAATAACAGTTTTTAAATATTTATAAAATATTATATCAAAATGTTCATAAGGTCTACATAAAATCAAAGCTTCAAAAGATTAATTTAAAGTTTCTTGATTACTGAGTTATGTANTCGTTAAAATTAATCTTAATATTTTTAATGTATCATTGCGTTCCCAGTTAGCAAGAAATCATAAACGCAACGTTATTACAATGATATTTTATAATATATAATGTTTTAAAATATGTAGTTTTTAATGCTGCACACAACGCCATTATTAACAACATTTGATCGAAACATTAAAAATGATGTTTCTATACAATAATTTTAATGTTTAAGAATATAATAGTATTAAATAACAGTTTTTAAATATTTATAAAATATTATATCAAAATGTTCATAAGGTCTACATAAAATCAAAGCTTCAAAAGATTAATTTAAAGTTTCTTGATTACTGAGTTATGTAAAATTGTCTTCCCATGAATAGCTAATCTTTGTTATATATTGTCACATCCCGAATATATTCGCAACGTCCAATTACACTGCAGCCTAATTACACTGCATATTAAGGCTATGTTTACTAAATACATACATCTTTTACTAAATACATACATCTACAAATAAATACATCTTGTCTTTAAATAAAAATATACACACCTTGCTATCCTTTTCTACCGCACATATAAGTGGTTCGACCGTGAGTTCAGCTGTAATACACAATTAATACATGTGATTGCTGAATTGCAATATTTCGAATTCATTTTAGATGTGTTAGAATTAACCGGAATCAATTGACCATCAAATGTTTGTTTTTTTTATCACAAACGCGAAATTCTTATGAATATTTTCCGAGCAAACACGAAATATTGTTAATAATACAGAATAATAATATTCTTCCTGATTAAAGAAAGAGATACCGTGAATTTCAATATTTATATAAGTCGCTATCTAATATTCATATATTTACGAAATTTTATTATTATATTATTATAATTGTATATTATATTATTATAACTTGTTTTACTTTTATGTCACAGTTTAACCAATATTTTGAGAATAATTTTAGTGTTTTGAATTTTAACACTCACTCGCTGTGCCGCCTATCTCTTCTTTGCACTTCGATATGTTGTCGTTAAACATTCGTAATCGCGCTTTGTTTAGACCGTAAACCACTGTCTGAAAGAATCGACCACATCCAAATGTGCATAAATTGTTTCGAATTGATTTAATAATCAAGTGCTACTGTGTATCTGATTGTTTGAAACTCAAACAAATTTTATTTTGTCAAGGAATAGCGATTTTTATAATTTTACAACAGAGAAAATTTCATAGTTACGCGTGGTAAAAGAAGGTTCTCTCTTATTAGGTGACTTAAGGGGGAAGTCTACCGTAAAATTTTCAAAAAATCAATTTTTTTGTTTATTGG
>NW_014566143.1:0-604 GCF_001313825.1 Dinoponera quadriceps | reverse complement strand
GACATGAACTGACCTCTACGCATCGCGTAAGACTTGTACCGGATGTCTTAGTGGATAATGCGACGAATTTAGCACTCAGGAACTTGGAGATCTTTTGATATTGCCCTTATAGATTTTGAAAAGTTTTCATCAATAATGCCCTAAACTTTTTGCACAAACTGTGATGTTCTAACTTTATCAGAACGTGCTTCATGTTTTTTACGCTTGGCAACACTTTCCACATTGCCATCAGATGCTTTTAACTCTCGACGAACTTTGTTAACAAAAGATCGGGCAACTTTCAAAAATCAGGACATTTCATGATCGCTGTGATTCGCGTGTATAGCGAAGATGACAGAGTGTCTTTTCATTTCCTGAGTTAGCTTATTGTCTTCCATTTCTAATTTGAGCTGAAAAAAATGAAATTAATTGCTATAAAGTGCCAAGCACATATGTGAATGTCCTCAAATACCTGACGCACCCTAATGTTAAATAAATTTCATTGCCCTTTTTATAATACAAGGATTGGAACGCGGGTTTTAATGGATGTCGTCTGTCGGCGTTGGTGAATTTAATTTTTATAACATGTGTTTCTATGGTTGTTAACAAATAAGAATTTTTATAT
>NW_014566142.1:0-411 GCF_001313825.1 Dinoponera quadriceps | reverse complement strand
TTATCGAACAAAACGGTGCATATTTGACCTAAATCGGATCACTGTAACTATGTTAAATAAAGCCTCCAATTTGATACAAAAATAATGGATTACTTTTTACTAGACCTGATATATGTTATAATATGTAACTTTTCATAAATATGTAACTTGCATGCTATGAAACGTAGTTATCAAATCAATGTTACACTTTACACTTCATAAATATATGATTAATTAATTTTTGGAGAAATTTGTGCACACTTTTTGTCAAGAAAATCGGACAGAATGATTCTCGTTTTTGTATGCTTCACTTTGTTAATTATACACACCAAAGGTATTGAAAGCCCAATTACGAAAAGCACGAATTAACAATTTATTAAAAGGCGAGTCGAGAACCGTTTTCTCGGTCGAGTGCACTTCCACGCACAGGTG
>NW_014566141.1:0-513 GCF_001313825.1 Dinoponera quadriceps | reverse complement strand
CATTAAGGCCAAGCCAGTTAGAAATGCTGTTGGCGAAGAAGTATTGACTACACCCAACAATTGGGTACCCAGCTGCCTAATCGCAAAAAAAGATGCCATATCATGTAAATTTTTCTCCAGTATCTTTCTCTCTGTATTGCGTGCGTATATAAAAAATCCCAGTATGGCCGAATATTTCCGCTACATAGCCGTTTATATAACGTCGATAAAGTTTAAATGAAAGTTGTTTAAATATATTTTATACTTGTAACATTATTATCATATAAAATGCTTTGTTTATGAAATATTCAACCGACCGAAATATCTGCCCTAAATATTTTAAATATCGTTAAATATTTTACTTCAGGTTTGTAAAAGGTAATTATGTTTTTTGTCGTAGAGTAACATGATCCTATTAAGACACCGGTTTTTGTTCCTTTTAATTCTTTAGGATTTACACCGGCATCAATAATCGCTTCGTAGGAATGTTCAAGCAACATCCTGCACATAGGATCAGTGGTGTGCGCTTCCGAA
>NW_014566140.1:0-584 GCF_001313825.1 Dinoponera quadriceps | reverse complement strand
CGATATTTTCTGCACGAATTACGTTGACGTATTATCTCAAACAGAACGCGATTATTCCACGATTATTCCGTGAAAACGCGAAACATTTTCTGAGAGATAGTTAACTGCACACAGCAACCGACCCTGTGCATTTGTTGTGACGTGGCAGCTCGAAGCGCACGTCACAAGGGCGAGGATCTTCCGAAGGGTCCTATTGCGAAGNGGTCCTATTGCGAAGCAAGTGGTGAACTTCAGAGAGCGCCGAATCGAGACCACCGGTTTGTGTTTTATTTGTATATTTTTCTTTAGTATTTGCGAAACAGCGGAGACCGCGCGCCGCGGGCGCGCGGGAGCGGTAAAGGCGAGCCCCGCGCCTCAGAGGGATGTATATCCCCGCTCCGGATGGCGGCGGGAAGAATGCGAGGCGTCAACCGCTGGGTGGAGGGACATAGACCACCCGAACTTCCCGCCGGACCTCGTTGGCTCGCTCCCCTCGGAACTCTTGACGACTCTCGAGGAGCCGCTACCGGCACCGCCGTGGCTATTGTTCCGACCTCTCGGCGGCGGTAAGGCCGGCGGGCCGAGGTCGCGCTCAAGGACAAGAA
>NW_014566139.1:0-567 GCF_001313825.1 Dinoponera quadriceps | reverse complement strand
ACACGTCCCGGTTGAGCTCAATAAGTTTGGCCAGAGAGAGTCGAATAGAGGCAAGCTCTGCGGCGAACGTGCGGCCCGTCCGGGGCCCGTCGGACCGCGCGTCGACGGGAAAAACCGCGCAAAACAAAGGCGGATAGGTGGCCATGACGGCCGGACCGCTGTCGACCAACTCGTCTGCGGCCGCCGCGAGCTCTTCAAGGCTCGGCGCTTTGAAGATACGGAGGAGTCTCTGAACGCCTACCGGAAGCAGGTCGAGCCACTTGACCCGAATGACATCGTCCGAAGCACGCTCGCCGGCCAGAGCAATCATCTGGCAAAGCAGCTGAGACGGCTTCTTGTCACCAAGCTCCAGCTGGACGAGCGCCTTGCGTAGCTGTCGGTCCGCGGAGTCGGTGAATCTGGCGAGAATGGCCGTCTTGAGATGCTCGTATTTTCTCCCAGCCGGCGGCGTCCTGAACACATCGGCGAGCTTCTGGAGAGCCGCGGTGTCCAGGGAGGATACGACAGCGTGATAACGACTGTCGTCGCCGCGAACACGGTGCATTTGAAATGCCGACTCAACCTGGA
>NW_014566138.1:0-229 GCF_001313825.1 Dinoponera quadriceps | reverse complement strand
AATTGCGACCACATCGCACACCGCGATTGAAAAACAGAAATCGCGGGGAACGAACCTCGAGGAAACGAAAATTACCGCCAAAATCATCCACCAGGGGAAAAATACATTCACCCCGAGACAACAAAGTCCAAAGAACAGAACATTCACCCACCGATTCCGAAAAGTGGTGGGAAGGCAGCGAATCGACTTCCGAACGGGATCAGGTCGCGGCCGTGGATGTTACGACCCC
>NW_014566137.1:0-297 GCF_001313825.1 Dinoponera quadriceps | reverse complement strand
CTTTGTTCTTTCTGGATTTTTTTATTATTTAATGTTTATGTTGTTTTGATTTTAATATTGATAATATTTGTTGCTTTGCTAAAGCTGAAGGATTCGTTTCTGGAATCTTTTACACAATATTTTATGTGTGTTTTGTGTTTATTAATATTATTAATTTTTAAAAATTGTGAATTGCCGTGTAATTTTTTAACTATCTCAAATTTTTAAAATATTTTTTGAGTTAAATTCTTGAAGATTTTTTTTTTCTTGTTTTGGTAAAAAAAAAAAAATATTTGCAGAAGCTATTTCTGGTTTTTT
>NW_014566136.1:0-928 GCF_001313825.1 Dinoponera quadriceps | reverse complement strand
AAAAAAGGCGCTGGACCTCGTGAGGGTTGCGGCAACGGAGATGTGGCAGTACAGATGGTCTTCTTCTGTCAAATGTCAATTCACACGTGTCTTCTTCGGCGTTGTCGAGGCTAGGGTCGATGCGTCCTGGTTCAAACCCGACCACTATGTCACGCAAATGATCACCGGACATTGCAACTTCCAGAGGCGCCTCGCGAATCTAAGAATTGTAGACGGTGCGATGTGTGCTTGCGGGGACGCGAGGACACTGCGGCGCATCACCTCCTCCATTGCCAGCTTTTCGAACCGCAGAGAGAGGCTCTGCGGGAATTCGTTCCGGTCGGGGCCTGGGAATGGCCGGCGGCAGCACCCTTCTTGGTGTCGTCTCCAGAGGTTTTCTCAGTCTTTGCTGACTTCTACAAGGAGACTCTTTGGATAAAGGGTAGTTGTTGGTAGATTTCTGGAACAAGTAGACCAAGGGTTGTCGGAGACCTCGTTATGGTGGTGCGGCCTTGTAAGCTTCGCGAGATCACCACACACCCGTGTTGTTTATGAGTTCTTAGCTGTGTTCCTAGGTAGGGTTTAGCTTCCAAACTAGGCAGGGTCCCACCNCGAGATCACCACACACCCGTGTTGTTTATGAGTTCTTAGCTGTGTTCCTAGGTAGGGTTTAGCTTCCAAACTAGGCAGGGTCCCACCCGTTATCCAATGGTTAGCGAGCAGGATCTTGTATCCTTGCATACAGTCATGTCCCATTTCGTTTAGAACACTTAATCCTATTACCAGACCAAAGTATCAATAGAGTCAGTACGGTCAGAGCGTGTGTCCAGGATTGTGATACAAATGAACAGGCTTCTCGTGGTCCCCCCGTGGTCCCCGTGGGCGTGACACGTGCGCAGACCGCGTGGGGGCTAGCGGTTCACCGCACACCCCGCGCGCGGTTGGCGGG
>NW_014566135.1:0-378 GCF_001313825.1 Dinoponera quadriceps | reverse complement strand
GATCATCGGCAATGTCAGTCACATGGTGCGCTATCTTTGACTTCGCGCTCTTGCAGCCTGTCCTCGTTTTTCTAGTCATTCGTCACGTGTACGTCGAGCAAGCGAGCAGCTGTCTCTTCTAGGGTAACGATCGATGAGTTTCCGCCACGGAGAGTGTTCAGCACTTTGTCAACCAGGAACTTATCGGCCTGATGCTTATAAACAAATCCATAGGGTTTCGAGTTGCCTTGCTCCGTAACAAATTCCCGTCAGCTCTCGAGTTTCGCCTTCCTCACCTCCCTGGTGTACTCCGGCAAAGAAGACCAGTAGACACAAATTTGGCGGAACGGGTCAAATCTACACTTTCCTGCTAGTATGCCTGTCTGTCCCTATAAACGA
>NW_014566134.1:0-422 GCF_001313825.1 Dinoponera quadriceps | reverse complement strand
TTACCGCCGGTATTAGCATTACCTAAGGTGTACCGCGTGGGGGTTGCACGGTCGAATTTACAATTCATTATAGTAATATAATTTGTTTGAATTTCTAATAAATAAGCAAGATTTTTACTTTTAATATTATTAATAAGCAAATTAATATTCATTGTGATTGTTTATAATTAAAATGTATAAAATGTATGTAGATGTGTGTGTCAAATTCAAGCAAATTATAAATTATTAAACACCGATTTAAATGTTTTTCTTTATCTTCTAAAAAAATAAATTGAATAAAGCGTTTCAAAGTACATAATATATATAAATACAAATGGATAATAAAGGAATACGTAAAATTGTTAACATTTGCAGGCTACAACTTACAAATTAATATGGAAAACAGCCATTAATTAATTTTCTTCTAAGCATATCGATTTTGA
>NW_014566133.1:0-379 GCF_001313825.1 Dinoponera quadriceps | reverse complement strand
AACAATTTCATTATCTCAGTATTAAGTAAGATTCGTTCGCGTAAACATGTCTATTAATAATGTTTACTTACGGCGTTGCATTCTATATGAATTTCAACAAGGTAGAAATGCTACAGAAGCGTGTAGAAATTTGGTGAACGTTTTTGGTGAAGATATAGTTTCCGACAGAACGTGCAAGAGATGGTTCGAAAAATTTGAAGCAGGCGATTTCGATCTTAATGACAAACCACGCTCTGGGAGACTATCTCTGATCGATGACGATGTTGTTAAGATCATTATATAATAAGATCCTTTTTTGACAACATCAGAGATTGCGAAAAAGCTCAACTCAACATAACAGACAATTTCAGACCATATTCGGAAACTTGGATTGGTATAT
>NW_014566132.1:0-1847 GCF_001313825.1 Dinoponera quadriceps | reverse complement strand
GGAAATTTATTTTCGACTTTTGAAATTGTCAATCCCGTTTCGCAACTTACCTTAAGAATATGATGTAGAAAGTTCACGAAACATCGGAAATAATTGTATGATGAACATGACTTTAACTCGGAAGTCAAATCAGCGGTTGTCACACCGTGGAAGCCAAAAAATTAATTTATTAGAATATGTTAATATAGATTAATATATTAATCTATATTAGATTTATTTGTAAGAATATATTAATATTGGTTAATATATCAATCTATATACTGATAATATTTTTACATTCGAATATTATTTGAATTTTGCGGATTTAATTGATGAATTGAATGTGATCGTAATATATTGGTACTAAAAGAGTTGTGACTCTCACCCCGCCGGTCGGGCTTTTTCCAAACTTCCGATTTGACTGTTCGGACATCCGCGGATGGGTACGGGATGGTCATGCCATCTGGTAAACCGTGCTCGGTCGTTTACTGCGGAACGGTGATCCCGGTGTAGCTCGCCGGATTTCCAGGCGTGCTTATGTGTGTATGTGTGTGAGGAAGTGAGTGAGTGAGTGAGTGAGTGAGGGAGTCCAGCGGTGTGGTTTAATAATCACCGTTTTATTAATACGTTGTTCAGTACAGGTGGTCTTCCGGAGTTTAAATCCATATTCGAGAAAGTAAATATTACAATGACAGTTTCGGCGTGTTATGCGTTTCCCAATATCACATTTTACGGAGCTCGGCGTTCGATGTGTCGGCGTTCGCGGAGTAGCAGCAGCGTATATATCTATATATACATAGGATATACACACGGTGCTCGGTGCTTGCTAGTCGCGGAGGCAGGGAGCGGGCTCGGTGTTGTATTCGTCCGTTGTTAACTTCTACGATTGATGGCTTTAAAACGGTAGCTTTAATCCATGTGCATATGTCGGGATGCACTCGCGGGTCGCGGTTTCGCGATGCGTTCGGTATTTACACGGTCGGTGGTATACGGTAACGGTACGGCGCTATGGCGATCGGTCGCAGGGTTACAGCGATACCCTGAATATTACATGGTTCGTCCGTCGGACAAGCCCGCTTCGTTTGCCCGTTGTGCGGCGTGAGTTGCGGCGCGGAAGTCCGTTTGCTTGCCCTGGAGGTGTAATGCTCGGTGACTGGAGTGCAGCGGGCGAGGTCGAGAAATCTCGACAGAGACGGCGAACGCATCACCACAATTCGTCCCTATCCCCAGGTTCACCACGGACGAGAAGGCCGGGAATTCCCGGTGGAAACGGCGAAATCACCTTCCCGGAAAGATGTTAGGAGTCCGGCGCCCGCAACTTCCACGGGAGAGACAGCGCTAAAACTATCTCGGTCTTGCCGAAAGGAAAAAATGTCGAGTGCTGCTGCGAACTCACAGCTGTGACGGCTCATACACCGTCGCGGTTCCTCGACCTGGGGACCGGAATCCAGAGCAGCCTGCGATCTTTGGATCCGGCTGACTCCGGTGGAATCGGCCTCTTTTTCACGGCGGAGCGGATTTATATATCGCTTCCGCCGTGTTTCTTTGGCACGCCGTTGTTGTAAACAACGGTTTGTTGCTAGCGCATATACTCACGCGAGTCACGTGTGTTCACGCGTGTACCGCGTGCGTACCGCGTGTAGAGGTTTTTATGTGGCGCTAAGCGCCGTTAGCGATACGACGGATCTTCGGTCGGCCGCGATGTTCACCGGATGGGATGCATCGTTACAGAGTTATATTTTTTATAGTGAATATTAACATCATTGTGTTGTTTTCAATTTACTTCTGCAAAAGAATTGTGTATCATCAATAACCATTTTAATTTTAAGTGGGGTGTTCTGACATTAGAGTGTCATTGTATTTTTTAT
>NW_014566131.1:0-442 GCF_001313825.1 Dinoponera quadriceps | reverse complement strand
CGCGAAGAACGGTATGTCGGCGACTTGGTCCGGCGCGTACTCCACTGGCACAGGTGGTGGTGCTCGTAGTCCTGTGGCCGTTAGTGCGGATAGTGGTGGCCTGTCGCTGCTGGGCCCTGATGGTGTGGGCCGTTCGGGCTCAGCCCTGGAAGCAGGTGCGGGGCGTGGTCGTGGCCCGGCGATAGGGGGCCGTCATCGCGGTGGTGGTGGTGCCGGCTTCGTCATTCAAGCGGTCTTCCGGTATCGGGTCACATCGGATTGCTGGATGCGAGTACTGACCGACGGGACGGGCGGCTTTGCTGCTTGAGGTGGCCGCGGTGGATCATCCTCGTCGGAGAGGCAGAGATCGCTCCACAGTTGTCGAACCTTCTGTTCCTTGCGCTCGCTCATCTTCGCTCGCAATGTGCCAGCAGCAGCCCCGGGCTGGTTTATATCGGTGTCG
>NW_014566130.1:0-1045 GCF_001313825.1 Dinoponera quadriceps | reverse complement strand
AGTAAATAATTGGAACAGAAACGCCCGTATACTGGCAAATGAGAACGCTGTGTGAAATTCTTGTGTTACAACGCCAGGCCACAGAATGCTTTCAAGCCAAAAGATACAATAATGAATCTTAGCGATGACGTTTTACAACACACGGTGTATTCAATAGACATGGCTCCATCCGATTATCACTTGTTCAACGCTGCACGCTTTGTCCGATACACACTTCCAATCAGTAGATTACATCCGAAAATGACTGAACGATTTTATCGTGTCCAAAGGCATAGGACTTTTTCCAGATAGAATTCGTCAGCTGCCTGAAAGATTGCTTCAAGTTATAAAAAGCCACGGCAAATATATTGATTGAAAAATTTGATTTCTTTCTTTTAAAATATATCTCGAATTTAACTGAAAAATATGGATTATTCATTTGTACACCTAATACTAAAGATAGACATAAAATTCTGTATAGAAAAAAACAAAAAATAAATTCTAAATATGTGTTAAATGGCCCCTGTCTCTCATACAACGGTATCATATTGTTATTTTATCATATTGTTTTCTGCACAATTAATTGAGAACATGTTGTATTATTACATATGGATAGATTTGGCATTCGGTGCTCTTTAATTTTTGTTCCTACGAAATTTTCAATTTTTGAAAAATTTTATGTTGAAGGCGGTTAATTAAAAAATTAGACATTTTCGAAAAATATAAATATGTCATTATAAAAAGTGTCAAATACCATAAAATGTTTATATAATNTACAACGGTATCATATTGTTATTTTATCATATTGTTTTCTGCACAATTAATTGAGAACATGTTGTATTATTACATATGGATAGATTTGGCATTCGGTGCTCTTTAATTTTTGTTCCTACGAAATTTTCAAATTTTGAAAAATTTTATGTTGAAGGCGGTTAATTAAAAAATTAGACATTTTCGAAAAATATAAATATGTCATTATAAAAAGTGTCAAATACTATAAAATGTTTATATAATACATTTTTTCGTATATGTGGTAGTTCCGAAAATATTCGTTAGAAATGAAAAT
>NW_014566129.1:0-2868 GCF_001313825.1 Dinoponera quadriceps | reverse complement strand
AAAAGATACAATATTTAAAATATGAAACGGTTAGCTAAAGTTGAACAATAAGAAATATGGCTTAACTTTAAACAAACTTTTATAAATCAGCATTATTGGAAGAATGTAAATAAAAGAAGATGATAAAAGTAAGATTAAGTAAAAAATAATCCGTGTAACGTAATATAATACAATCGGATTTAACGTAACAGAATGTTTAACATATCGGTAAGGTGAGAATAACAACATTGTATAATATAAGGTAGATAATGATTACGCTGTGTATATATTTAAAGAGTGAAGTGGGATTGGAAATTGTATGTGTATATTTTTAAAGAGTGAAGTGGGAATGGAGATTGGTGTGAAATTATTAAAAATTATGTATAAATATGAATTAGAGGCTTACAATTTAGGTCAACTGTGGTGAGTAGTACACAGAACATGATTGTGGTAGGACTATTAATACAAAACATTAATGCACATATATACATGAGGATTTACATAATTACTGTGATGGTAACAAATGAAAACAGTAACGAAAAAAAACTTTGAGACTGGATATCTATTCCGAGAATGAGAATCCGAGAATGCTAAGAACGGCTGAGAACTATCAAGATTTGTCAAAACTTCTAAAAGAACTGCGGAGTACTGCTTGATGCTCATACTGCCGGATACTGCTAAAGAACTGCGTGATATTGCGCGAAACGGCAAAAGAGTAAGGCTTTCATAGGGAAACCTTTAGGAATGGCAGATGACGATTGTCAATGAGAATAATTTTCGTGGAAAAGAGATGTGGAGGTTTGGGAGGTTTCCCAATAGGTTTTTAATGGGAAGATGACGACCACCTTCCAAACGTAAGAGACAGAAATTGACCTACGATAAGGGAAAGGGACCTATGGTTTTTAGAAACATATCCTTCTTTGGAAGGAAAAGTGGGTGGAGATTGGACGTGGTTCTTGGAATTCTGGCAAATCATGAAAGAGCACACAAGACATGAGAGTAAGAGGGAATTGCTGCGTTTACACGCTTTTTTTGGATGAGAGGGGAGACAAGTGTGGCATAATTAAAATGGATTAATGAGGATGAGTTTCTCCAGTATATGACAGGAAGTTAGGTCATTGGACGGTTTATTTTTCTAGGATCGTGTGATCTTCCCGACTCTATGACACAATGATAGCTAGTCGTGACATTTTCTTTTATACTATTCGCAGACGGACGTTTTGAGAAACTACAGACGTATCTGGTGGTGCATTATCGAGATCTCATGACCAATTTTGGGTCTGTGCTTTATGACGGACCAACGTTTTTCCATATCCGGTTGGGTTCTTAGACTATGTTCTTAGTCATATTACAGTTTTTATTACAGGGTATCGCTTAGCCAAACGCGTCTGTTTTCCAATGTAAGAAAACAAAAGTTTGTAAGAAAAGAGTAAGAAATAAAATTCAATATCAGTGAAGTACGCAGGACGTAACAGTTATTTAAGTGAAATTCGAAGACAATATTTAGATATTTGTACGTTGCTCAACTATGTGCCATTTTGTTCCACAAGTTTTCGCCATTTTATTATACTACTTTCGCCTCTTTGAAACCGTTTCATGATTCTATCTTCCTAGAGCTTAGCTTTTTATAAGTTTCTATAGAATTGAAGTTCTTCATATTTAGAGAACTTTGTACAGACTAGAATAAGTGGTAATCCGAAAGTTTATAATCACTCGAATGCAGCGAATAAAGTAGGACATCTCAGCAAAACTGCACCAATTTCTGACGAGTCTGCAAAGAAATATGAAATCTAGCGTTGTCCTAATGGAAGACGATACTTTCCTGATTTGCCAGAAGCTTTTCATCAATTTCATCAATTGCTGCCTTTAATTGGTCAAACTGGGAACAGTAAATGTTTGAATCCAATATCTAGTTACACAGAAGAAGCTCATAATACATGATACTTTTGCAATCCTATCACAGACATAATATCACTTTCTTTGGATGCAGACCGGCTTTTAGAGTGATTAATGGTGGCTCATTGTGTTTTTTCCAAGACCTTTTTCGTTCCACATTGTAGTAAATGTTATAATTTTCACTGCAAATTGTTCTAAAAATGGTTCGTTTTTGTAGCGTTTGAGTGGAGAATCGCTGTTGGAAATGTGATCCATTAAATACTTCCGCTAAATTGTAAGGCATACAACTACAATCTGTTTAACAAAAAAGTGTGGGTGATCATCAGAAAAGAATAAAAGAAAAAGTAAAGTTGTCTTTTTTTAAACGGAAATAAAAAGATTTTTAATAATACGCACTTATCTAATATTTAATCCAGTCGCATTCATTATCAATTATTGCTTGGCTCCGAATTCATTAGGTGAGCAAAAAAGTTCTGAGCTTTAGATTTCATACAACCGAAACAACAATTCAAGTTTTATTTATCTTCCCGTCTTTTTGCGGTTTTAAAGCGTTGAAACTTGACCTTCTAAAATGCCATGCGGTTTGGCGTTTGATGCAAACAACCTCAAAAATCAGTAGTGTTCATGGCAATTACAAAAGAGCATATTCGATTTTCCATTCATTTCGCGTTTCATTTGAAGAAAAAGGCTGCTGAAGCCACTGAAATTTGTGATGCATATGGAGAGAACGCTTTAAGACATACTACGTATAAAAGATGGTATTAAAAATTGCGCCAAGGAGATTTCAATTTTGAAGGTGAACTGCATGCTAGACGCCCTCAAAAGATTGAAACGGACGAAATGCAAGTATTGATGGATATAAATCCTGCGCAAACTGAAAAAGAGCTTGCAGAACAGCTTGACGTTACGCAGCAAGCAATTTCCGTACGTTTAAATACATTGGAAAAGGTTTAGAAGGAAGGCAGATGAGTTTCGCATAAACTGTCCAAAGAC
>NW_014566128.1:0-644 GCF_001313825.1 Dinoponera quadriceps | reverse complement strand
ATCACAACTCAAGAGTCATTTCAAATGGAATAATTATATTTTTAAAACATCTGGTCCTTATTAATCAATCACATGATAACAATTTGGGAAATCGAAAAACAATATTTTGTTTCATTAACGCATTTTCTGTAATGACTGAAAGATTTAAAAGTACTATCTATGATATTTCTTTGGAAGTGTGGATAAGGAACGTCGTATGTATCGTCTTTTCAGAAATTTAATATTGAGTATTATTAAGAAATTTACAATAATGAAATACTGGAAATACATCAGTAATTATTTGGCCATTATTTAATCATTGGTTAAAGTATNCCCGTCTCACCCGATTTTTTCGTAAACGCGACATTTTAAAGAAAAATGTTTCAGACAAAAGTTTTGTAACTTCGAGGGGCACATAAGATTATGTCATTGGTTTGACCTAGGATAGTCGTTTGAAGATTACGTGAAGATCACCTTTAATTTCTTAAATGGAAACCCCCATTTTTCAATGCATATTCTTGTAGCTTACCTCGAGAGCTTTCCAAAACGCTATAATGAAACGTTTTTTTAGTCAGTATTTTTCGAGTTATGAGGGTTGAAACTTACGGTACCGCCTGCATTAGCATTACCCAGTCGTGATGTATGACATGTCTGATACTGTCACG
>NW_014566127.1:0-1103 GCF_001313825.1 Dinoponera quadriceps | reverse complement strand
AACGACGACAGCGCTTCTCCTACGCGCAAACGACCGCCGTGGGGACAAAGAGGTCGCGGAAAAGCTTGCAATTCATCGTTATTGCTGCTGCGAGTGGAAAACGATAAGCGCTTCACGCTCGACGTGCCGCTGAAACTTGCGAACTCGGCCGCGCGGCAGTTGCTAAAGAATCACTATGAGATACTGCGCACCCGTCTCAACAACCAAAAAATGTCAGTGGTCTCGCGAAAATAGGATCCACTTCTACGGGTATCTTTGGGCGCAAAGAATTTCAGCGGTTTTCTATCGCGCACAAAAATGGATCCTACAGAACAAAGAGGTCTTTTTCCGGGACTTTTGGTTCCTCTTATTACTTTTGCCGATGCGGCTGCATTATCCATGATCGTGACAACAGTCGGTCGACTCTCGCGCAGCATCGACGACGGCGCGCGGCGGTGCGAGAGAGATTTCTGTCGTGCCGTCCTGGTACACGCATGCGGAGTGCGACAGCGGGAATCGAACCTCCAGTGCGGATGTAATCGATGGATGCGAGGACGTGGTCACTCTGCGCGACGCGGGGTCTACGTCGGCATAGGCCTCGTTCGACGCATGTTTCACCATGTATTCGGGCGATTTGCGCGAGCGCGCCCCTTTGGCTTCGGTCGGGACTAAGACGCGACAATAACGGAAATGACTAAGGCGAATTGACGAAGCGTCCACGCTCACCTCGTTCTCTCTAGGTCGAGGTGACACGTTGACCGACGCGCTCGTTTTGCTCTCACGGGCGACATAACGCATTGGCCGAAGGGCATTGCTCCTCCACACCGTTTCACGCAGCACCCAACGAACGGGTGGTGCGACGAGCATTGATGCCCACATGCGAGACTCGTACCAGGCAACGATTCACCAACAGTTTGTCGATGCGAAACGCGCGAACATATTTCGTTTGCGGCGACACGATCTTCGAGACCTGTTGTTTACTGTTCTCTGAGAACATATGGAAGCCTGCGTCGTCGTACGCCCTACCGAAGTCCTCGTTGCGACGTTCCTGCCCCTCCCTATTCGCCTTGATCGTAGCGGGAACGTCTTTTACGGTACGGTGAGAGAAGACCGGTCGGTACGAG
>NW_014566126.1:0-540 GCF_001313825.1 Dinoponera quadriceps | reverse complement strand
TTTCTGCTTCAGAAATATTTGAGACATACGTCCGCAGAGCCGCGAGCTTCCTCGCGATTCTCGCCATAAATAATGTACTTCATCATTGACATTAATATTTTTTAATAATTATCGTCACCGTTTTATATTAGCCTTTTTATATTATAGCACTCAAATCTTATAAATAGTATTTTTACTCTATCAGATCACAACTTCCGTATATTTTCCGATTTTCTCCTTGAATTCTTTAAAAATAAATAATTATTAAACTATCACATATATTACTACACTTATTTAAAAAAACCTCGTGCGTTATAATGGTTGCGTTCAGCAGAGAAAGCAGCTAGTAAACGCTTCCTATTGCGCTTTACAACTGTTGAAAGATTTTCTGTTAAACGATTCGCAAATTAAATTTTTGCAACATGTTTAACATTTTGCGGTCCGCGGCCCAGCCGAAGACGCTTGATTAATGTGTTCAAACTTCTCGAAGACATAATACCAAAGCAGCTGCACTTACTTGATTGATTTACTTTTTATAGAAATGTTGACATCTAAAAAACT
>NW_014566125.1:0-856 GCF_001313825.1 Dinoponera quadriceps | reverse complement strand
GAATAGTCATTTAATATTATCTAGTTATCATAAGAGTATTATACAGAATACCCAGTTCTTAGCAATAGGTTCGAGATTTAAGGTTTAATATATTGATATCTGTCAGTTACTATAATTGCTGTCTTATATTAAGTGTACAAATTAATCCCCTGCTTTTTCGCAAAATTTAAAATTTATTTATAAAAGTACAAGAAATATTTTAATCAATAAAATATCCATTATTTTTTATAACCTCAAGTCATTTGTCAGGCAGCTGACGAATCCCACTGCGATAGAAACGTAGTGGTTTTGAGTCAATAAAATCATGAATGTTTTTTTGGACGTCTTCCAAAATTTTGAAGTGCATTTCAACTAAATGGTGTTGGAGCGATCGAAACAAATGGTAATCTGAAATGGCCATATCTGGCTAATAGGCCACATGCGGAAGCTTTTAACGCAAGTCGAAAATGACTTTCTGAGTATCTTTTGCAACATACGGCCGAGCGTTGTCATGCTGTAAAATGACTTTTCAACTTCCTTTATTTAAAAAGTACACAGTAAAAAGAGTAAAAAGATATCTAATCAAATAGAAATGACTTGTTGGATAACTCCGAGCTGTATAGCAAGTTTTACTTTATTGCGCTGAGTTTTGATCCAGTAGCTGCTGCAGTTTCTCGTCTTTGCATTTTTTGGGTTGGTCGGAGCGTTTTCTGTCTTTAAGGTCAAAATCTCCTTTGCGAGATTTTTTATACCAATTTTAACAAGTCCTATAAGTCACTGCATCTTCCTCATCCAGAGCACAACAAATAATTTCTTCGGCGGCGTTCATTTAGCTAAAACGCAAAAAGAATGCAGTGCCAAATATGCTCTTTATCAA
>NW_014566124.1:0-464 GCF_001313825.1 Dinoponera quadriceps | reverse complement strand
CATAATTAGTTTGCCCAGCGTTTCCTCGGCCGCATGAGACGGACAAGAAAACGACGAAATGTCGGAAATCTGGGCATATCTTCCTCGAGAGCTCGTCCAACATTTTCGTGGCCCTTGCCTTCGGCTTGAATGACTCTTCGAAAGTTTCTGCGGTTTGGTTCTTGTAGATAGAATCTCTGAGTACAACTGCGAGGTTGAATATAGCGTCCACGGGTCCCAGTCCCGCAGCGGATTTCAAAATAACCGCACAATCCTTGGGATCGGACACGTCAGCACATGCAGTGATTTGAATATTTACCCCGTAGGACTTCCATAATTCCACCCTCGAACGCTGATATCCGTTTCGTATTCCGGTTCGCGAAATCAGCAATAGATTTCGGGCACCCCGAGGAATCAGCCAGTCAGCTAATTCCACCCCGAAGCCACCTAGGCCGCTCAAAATAACGTAAGATTTTTGCTTTTCG
>NW_014566123.1:0-999 GCF_001313825.1 Dinoponera quadriceps | reverse complement strand
TATTGTCGAATAAATCCCCGTTGTAGGTGGAAAGTGGTCCCGTTGTTTCCCGATCAGAGAGGTCGTGCGCGCGAATACGGCGAATGAGGCGAGTCGACCGGCATAAAATCAGAAACGTGCATAACTACATAGTTTGGTAGTCTTAACGCGACGAGAGTCTAAGGATACTCTTTTGATACGGGAATCCGCAAAATCGTTAATTTCACTAGGAAATAAATTAAGTGGCACGCGAGTCGTGAGGCGCGGCAGCCCGCGCCGATTAATCGTTCAAAACAGTAGAAACCCCCGCGAATCGCTTGTGTGCGCGTGTCAATTTGTGAAGAATTCATTATTTGAATTTAAGGTATTCGCCCTTTCATTCGCCCGCAATGAATTGGAATTTTCACACACACACATACACTGAAAAAAAACGTGTAAAAAATAAAATATATTCGGGGAATGCTAATAAGATATTTGCTTATGCCAATATATAATATATATTTTCTAAACTTAAAAAATTTTGTTCAAATGGTAAAATATATATTTTCTCAAATCTGTTGTTTTACACAAAGAAAATTGTTTATTTCATACATATTTAAATAACAAATTTTGATTTAAATAAATACATTGCGACCGTTATTCGCGACTCGGCTGCTCCGAGTCGCCGGTGCAACACCGACGGGAGAACCTCGGGCCGCTAATTAACCGCTTCGGACCTCCACGAGTCCGTGTGGGCGCCAGGTGCGCGAATCGCACCCACTAACTGCGGGCCCCGCGGTCGGCGTCGCCGTCCGTGCGTCGGCCACTCGACCCGAGTTCGTCCCGATCGGGACTGGCAGCTCCGGGGTGATTTGAAGTCGGAGGCCGGGGGAGTCCGTATGGTCGCCGGTGGCAGTCGGCGACCGGCACCGGAATGGGAAAGCAATAAAAAGAAAAGAAAAAGAACAGCGACCCCGATAGCACTCGCGTTAATTTCGCCCGTCTTTCTCTTGTTTCAAACCGTGTCAAAACAATACAATA
>NW_014566122.1:350-677 GCF_001313825.1 Dinoponera quadriceps | reverse complement strand
CCCGGACGGATGGCCGGCGACAGATAGCGGGATGGCCACCTTGTGCTAACACGAGCGCAAGGTCCCGCGACACGGTCGCAGAGCAGGCAGGGAAAGATTCCGCTGAAAACGCGCCTGTAAGCCTTGCAACCTACTGCAAACCAAATAGTTGCCGAATGCTGTCCCAAGGAAAGAACAAGTTTAAACACACGTCGAGAGAGCAACAACCTACGCGAGGTCCCGCGAGCACCCTCGAAACGTGTGATCTAGCCGACAGCACCAATCGGAGGCTGCATCGCGCGGCGTGATAGATCCTTGCGGCGGCTGCTTCCTGCGTTATGTGACGAG
>NW_014566122.1:0-292 GCF_001313825.1 Dinoponera quadriceps | reverse complement strand
AGCGTACGAGTGATCGAGACAGCTGCCCTGTCCAGGGGACGAAGTCCAAGAGATGATAGGCGAGCTGCCGGTGGTGAACGGGTGAGCGAGAGCCTTGTACAGTCGTGGATAGAAAACTTAGAGTTGCGAGTAATTCCGAGTAGTTGCCGCCGCTTCTCAGCGGCATAATACGCGAAAAGAGTACCGGGGAATAAGTTCGTGGAGGCTAGGGGCGCCCGAATTTCAGAGAAACTTGGGGCCGCATCGAGCGTATAGATCCCGGAGACTCAGGCGCGAGACTCGGTCGCATTTT
>NW_014566121.1:235-548 GCF_001313825.1 Dinoponera quadriceps | reverse complement strand
GATGCCTCCAACACTAGGGCTGAAGCGGTTCTCGAACAGCTGGTGCAGGGACCAGTGGCAGCCTCTTGGATTCTTTTCGAAGTCCTTCTCGCCCAGCAAGGTTATTTAGCCTAAGATTGAGAGTTGACCGCTCTATTTCTTTCCATTAAACATTTCAGAGGCATGATCGAGGGCTACCCTCTTACTCTGCGCACCGATCAGAAACCTCTCCTCTCTGCATTTAAGCAGAAACTGGACAACGCCTCACCACGGCAGCTTCGCCAGCTCAACTTCATAGCGCAATTCTCAACAGACATTGAGCACATTGCCGGTG
>NW_014566121.1:0-220 GCF_001313825.1 Dinoponera quadriceps | reverse complement strand
GTGCATCCAACGTCGTGGCGGACTCTTTCTCACGGATCGACGAGCCTGCGCCGAACTCCGACGCTGTCAATCCAAGCTCCAGCGGTCCTGCACACGCGTCTGCCTCGCTACAGAATGGCTCTCCTTTTCAAGTCGACGCCCTTCGACTCTCTACTCAATGCTCAATTTTGTGGAACTCTCGCAAGCACAAGCTGGAGATCAGGAGCTGCAGCACGTTCTT
>NW_014566120.1:0-476 GCF_001313825.1 Dinoponera quadriceps | reverse complement strand
GTATACATTTCCACATGCAGTTCGCAGATAGGGATAAGGAAAATCTACGTCTTAATCTTTCACTCTCATATAAGTCTTATGTATCTTCTTCCGTTTCAAATATGTTCTGACATATCTTTTAGCGCTTAGCGAAGGAAAAAAAATTTTCATTTATTTGTTTTCACATGTTCTTCAGAGCTTATCGAAAGAAAAAGGTGTGTGGATAAAAATGTGTTAAAAACATCGCAATTGGTGGTAAATCGTCCGTATTTAAAAAGCTCATACGTGTTATTATATCAGTAGCTTTACAAAATGTTCTTCAGCCAAGGTGTGATTCAACATGTATACTATCTGCGCAGGCGGGAAACGCAATAATTATTACGTTACTATCAAAGAAGACTAGGCATCTTTATGCAAGAAGGATAAACGTGACACGTAAGTCATAACATTTTTTAGATCTTTATGATTTTTATATATTTTTTCTGAAAAATTATTTG
>NW_014566119.1:0-577 GCF_001313825.1 Dinoponera quadriceps | reverse complement strand
CAACACGCCGCAAAAGAACTTAGGCGGAATAAAAGCAACACGCCGCAATCTAACTTAGGCGGAATAAAGCAACACGCCGCAATTTAACTTAGGCGGAACAAAAGCAACACGCCGCAATCGAACTTAGGCGTAATTAAAGTAACACGCCGCGATCGTTTTGTGCGGCATTTAAAAGCAACACGCCGCAAATGGACTTAGTCCATATGAAAGCAANGTCTCGGCAGTGTCCGGCGCAAAAGCAACACGCCGCGAGAGACTTTGCCATTTTTGCCACTTTTCTAAAGCAACACGCCGCAAAAGAACTTAGGCGGAATAAAAGCAACACGCCGCAATCTAACTTAGGCGGAATAAAGCAACACGCCGCAATTTAACTTAGGCGGAACAAAAGCAACACGCCGCAATCGAACTTAGGCGTAATTAAAGTAACACGCCGCGATCGTTTTGTGCGGCATTTAAAAGCAACACGCCGCAAATGGACTTAGTCCATATGAAAGCAACACGCCGCGATCGCTTTTGCGATGTTCTAAAGCAACACGCCGCAGGGGAACTTAGACTCTGGGCGAGTTCCGCGTCAGGG
>NW_014566118.1:0-905 GCF_001313825.1 Dinoponera quadriceps | reverse complement strand
GAGTAAGTCCGATCGCGGAGTGTTGATTTTCGACTGCGGGCGCCGCAACGTACGCCCGTTCCTGAGTCTAATTCCAATCGCGGCGTGTTGCTTTTTGACTACGGGCGCCGCACCACGCGCTCGCACGTGAAACTAAGTCTAATTACGGCGTGTTTCTTTTCGACTGCGGGCGCCGCACCACACGCTCGCTCCTGGGACTAAGTCCAATCGCGGTCTGTGCCCCGTGCAAACGAGATCGACACGCGACGATCGCCACCTGTCGGAACGGACGGTGAAATCAACAGGACTTCCTCACGTCTTCCACTAATTAGCACTTAGTTAAAACACGGAAGAAAAACAAAAAAAATAAAACATAAAAAAGAAAAGAAAGGAAGAACGGATTTTCTTTTCGTTTGTAATTTCCGAGAGCGCGTCAATTCGAATGTCGCCGTCGCCGAATGAAAAAGCCCGGCCTGCGAGGGGAGCGTCGACTTACTTGTGGAATTTGCGTAGCCGCCTCCTCCTCGTCTCCTCGGAGAGTCGAGCTCGGGAAGAATCCTCGAGCTTGCGATTACTCTGGCGATTTGACCGAAAAGAGGAACGACGGGGGTTGACTCGACGTCGAGAGGGTCCGGGGAGAACCGGACCGTCTTTTCGTTCACTCTCTTTCTTTCTCTCTTTCTTTTTCGGAAGGGGTGACGCGCGAAGGTCTCGCGGGTGCGAAGAACGCGCGCGATATCGCCGGCTGGTGACTTTCGGACCGCCTTCTCGACCGCCATCGACAATGTTCACTTGACGCCGAACTCTCGACGATCCGAGATGGTGATATTGATGAGACGGTACCTGGGGATCGGTCGTTCCGCCTTTAACAGGTGGTACGACTGTGGAGAGAGTTCCTCACTGTCCAGAGTACTAACGACGTGTGA
>NW_014566117.1:0-700 GCF_001313825.1 Dinoponera quadriceps | reverse complement strand
CTTTAATATTCTTTAACATACATATCCGTTTCTTATTCCACTTCATATTCGTAACTTAGGAATACTCAAAATAGTCACAAACGATAAATTTCAAATTGCAGAAATAATATTATGTTATTAAAGAATCCTTGTTATGAAACGCAAAATGTTTCTTTAATCTGTAAAATTTTTTGTAACCTCAGGGAGGAGAGAGAGAGAGAAATGTAGTAAGAAATACGTGCTAAAAAATCCTTGTGATCGAGACAATATATCACACAATCATTTCTTCCAGTTGATGAAATTCGTTACTACGGAATTTAGCCTTCTTCTATTCTTAGAAATTCTTTCAACAGTATTCATAGAAATTGTTTTCTTGTTTAAGTATAGTACGATGTACTTCAGTATGTATAAGGTATACAAATAGTTGGCTNAGGAACTATCTAATATAAATCTTGTGATTAAATGTTATCGCTACAAATTATAGATAAAGCTATTCATAGAATGTATCAAGAACGATTGGGATATGCTAAAAGATTCGATAGAGATTGAATTAATGAGGAGACAGGCTAACATTGCGCGATGGTATACGAAATATTTTACGCGTAAGAGACACTGCTGTGCATGAAGAAGTGAGAAACACTACAAGCAGAAAATAAAATAATAACATATTACATTATCACTTTGTGTCTTTTGCAGTGATCATGTATATAATCACTGTCCT
>NW_014566116.1:420-630 GCF_001313825.1 Dinoponera quadriceps | reverse complement strand
ACAAAAGAAGACTTCCAGCATTGTTTTGACCAATGGAAAAAACGAACGGGACGGTGTGTGGCGAGGGGAGTGGAGTACATCGAAGGGGAGCAGTCGATTGTATTGGGTTTCCCGAAAAGTAATTGCCGATTTTTTCATAGAAATAAAATACAATTTTTTGTGCATAGAATTAACTTTAATCACTGACATATTTTCCATTTTGTTCGATGA
>NW_014566116.1:0-219 GCF_001313825.1 Dinoponera quadriceps | reverse complement strand
CCAAATATGTGTGTGGCCTAGCGTTGTCCTGGTGGAATATGACGCCATTACGATTGACCAATTCTGGCCGTTTTTCTTTAATCGCTGCATTCAGTTTGTCCAGTTGCTGACAGTAGACATTCTTATTGATGTTTCGGTTCCTTGGAAGGAGCTCAAAAATATCATACACATCCAATCCCACCAAATTGATAGCAAAATCTTCTTTTGGTGAATATCAGT
>NW_014566115.1:0-395 GCF_001313825.1 Dinoponera quadriceps | reverse complement strand
ACGGCGATAGATCCCTGAAGCGGTTGCTGCTATGAAACGGGACGAGCGAGGCTCGTCACTGTGCGGCCCGCAGGCGTGCGAAGCAAACGAGCGAACGAGCGAGCGAGCGAGCATGCGAGGACCCGAGCCGCTGCGGTGTCCAGGAAGGAGTTCCAGGAGAGGAGAGGCGAGCGTCCTGTGGCGAGTGAGTGAGCGTGTTATCATGCAGCCGCGGGCGAGAAGATAGAGTCGCAATTAATTTCTAGAAAGTAGCTTCGCGGGTAATCCCGGGAGGTTTTCGCCGCTTCTCGGCGGCTAGAGAACTGGACTCGGTTGTCTTTACACATTGCCGGTCGCACAGTCCGCGCTGATTTGGGAATCCAAAGGCGTCCGTACGGAATCGCGCTTGATGCGAT
>NW_014566114.1:524-730 GCF_001313825.1 Dinoponera quadriceps | reverse complement strand
ATAAGTCGATAAAACTTAAGTAAACAGACTTTCTATATGGACGTAATTTATTAATGAGTGTCTTCATTTAAAAGGTCTTTCATTTAAAAAATTCAACGCGACCCTGGCAACATCTACGATCGAACTAATAAAATTAGAAAATAGGTCTTTTTAGAACCCCCAAATGAAATAATTCCTTTCGAAACCAACATTTCTTGAGATACTTC
>NW_014566114.1:0-383 GCF_001313825.1 Dinoponera quadriceps | reverse complement strand
CTCGCAGTTCGCGTAACTTCCGTAGGGCACATAGCAACGGAAGCACTCTAAGCTAGCATAAATGTCACGCTCGACATCACGGAAAGCAATGAAACGTCATGGCGAATCCGTGGCAAATGTGCCTGTGTCAACGCAAAAGAGGAAATATAGATATTACGTCCCACATCTGATGGAAAAATCGCACCTGGTTAATACTACGTGTAATTTTGATAATTCAACTTCTTCTCGACATCAGAAGCAAACCTTAAATGGTGTTCTAAGCTGCTGAGTACGTTTCATGCGAGTTTCTTTCAAATTACACGTCGCAATTACGTCGATATATTTTAGAAAAACACAGTAAAAATAGAAATATGGAAAACACAATTTAAACGGTCAGACCGTTC
>NW_014566113.1:0-518 GCF_001313825.1 Dinoponera quadriceps | reverse complement strand
AGTCTCGACGACGGGTGGAAAAGCAACTTCATTCGCTCGTATTTCGATTAAATTCTAATCCACAGAAATTTTCGGAGTATAAAATATTTCTGCGGGAATACAAGCAACTCGGGCATATGCGCAAGGCCCTGCCCATAGCGTCTATCTCGGAGCAATGCGTCTATATACCTCATCATCCTGTTTTTCGCGCCGATAGTGCTACTACGCATCTACGGGTTGTGTTTTACGCGTCAAGTACGACTTTGAACGGTACCAGTTTAAACGACCATTTACTTTCCGGTTCAAAACTGCAACGAGATTTGATATCCATAATTATTAAATGGCGTCAATTTCAATATGTGTACGTAGCCGATATTGCAAAAATGTATTGCCAAATTCTCGTAGATTCACGCGATATCAATTATCAACGAATCTTAATGAAATGCGCTCTGTACGATTCGGTTACCGAATACCAATTGCTCACAGTAAACTATGGGATGGCTTGTGCACCATCCTGGCCTTTCGCGTCATTCAACAGC
>NW_014566112.1:0-200 GCF_001313825.1 Dinoponera quadriceps | reverse complement strand
TTATTGAAAAATAAATGTAACAATTGACAAAATTATTAAATTATTTTTAGAGATTAATGTAATTTATAAAATTTCTCATATAAGTTATAAAGAAATTTCATAATTTAATGAATATTATCAATCGGTTTTGGGTTTAAATTGGGTTTTGGGTTGCGTTTAGGTTTGGGTTGCGTTTGGGTTGCGTTTGGGTTTGGGTTGGG
>NW_014566111.1:0-1545 GCF_001313825.1 Dinoponera quadriceps | reverse complement strand
ATGGACCAAACTAGTATTTGTCCTGACACGCGTAACGTGCCACGACATGCGACCACAGCCATTTGGTCTAAACGCTACCAGCATCCATCCACGATCTAGGTCACCTTTACGGCTCGTAGGTCCTTGCCCATCGAAACCATTTGTGACGCCCACCGGCCCGAAGACACACAGTGAGCACCAGCTGCCAGCCTCGATGACGCCAGTGGCGCAGGTCGCGGGGCCTCTAACTCCCCGTAATAACCTGTCGACCACTTGGGCCGAGATGAATCCAGTCCCGTTCAGGCAAACCGATCCACCTCCTACCGCACACACCGGAGCATCTTCCGATAGGGGAAGATGGGCTTGTGCTCTGATCCCGAAGTCTGCCAATCTTTTTCCGTTGGCCGTTTGATTCTCATCCGAGCTTATGCTTGCGCATAAACTGGACTTCACTCCCACGCTACTGGGTTAGCTGCCCGTCCTAGCCGGGTTATCGAATTAAGGGTGTTGCCCACTAACCGATACGGTTTTCCAACGGGGTAAGTGCGAATGCGCCATTAGTGCCAGGATGCCTTTCGGATTGCTCCTAAATGACAGGGCTTTTCCCTCGTCTCTGTATGATGTCTCGTGTAATCATGGGCCGCCGAAGCGTCCTTATAATACGAGACTGTCGTTGGCGGGTGAACACCCTTTGAACGTTTAATCATCGGAGGCCGGAGTGGGCGACCTCCTCATGCCCACCATGTCGACGACTATCATGAGAAGCCGCCAGCAGCTTTTTCATGCCAACGACAAGGTAATGTTCGACAGGCATTTTTAATCATTGAGAGCTATGCTTCTCTCATATTCGTTCAAGGTTCTGTCGTCATTTCTTTACGCAAGGGGAGCGGGAAACCTGATAACAGCATTCCCGCATGCTTCCAGGCTTTGAGTCAGAAATTCGTTCCAGAGTGGGTGTTCACTAATCATCAGAGACCGTAGTCTCCTCATGCCAACGACGTAGACAAAGTACTAATCCCGGAGGGCCGTAGCCCTCTCATATTTAGAGGATTCTGTTATCGTTCAATGTCCCCGAAAGGACTCAGAACTTCAAAAGCCGCTGCATTGCGTAACAACACGAGCAGCATCTGACTTGGGTACCTCAGGGTCATCATTCCCGTACCGTAAGCAAGGCCGCAGAAGAGCAGGCGCACGCTACGGCCCCTGAGGGGCCCGCCAAAAGATCAGAGTGAGGCGAGTCAACAGGGCCCGGCGGGAGGTTCGGGTAGCCTCTGCTTCTCCACCCGGCGGTTGACGCTTCGCCTTCTTCTCGCCGCCATCCTGAGTGGGACTACACATATACTTGGGACGCGGGGCTCGCTTTGACCAATCCTGCGCGCCCGCGGCGCGCGGTCTCCGCTATTCCGCAAACAAAAACAAACTCTTTGACTTGATTAGGCGCTCTCGTGAGCGCGCCGCCCGACTCGCGATAGGACCCTTTCGAGGGTCACCGCCCTTGTAACGGGCGCTACGTGCCCCCACGTCACAATATATATATATATATATATATATATATATATATATATA
>NW_014566110.1:0-430 GCF_001313825.1 Dinoponera quadriceps | reverse complement strand
TCTGTCAGCAATGCATAAGGAATATCTTACAACGGAATGTTCCTTGTCCACTGTGCAAGGAGGGCCTTAATAAACGCAGTGTATCCAAAGATGATCATTTGGAATCAGGTATTGAGAAGTTCAAGAGACTTGTCACTCAGATTCGCAGTGACATTGATGGTAAGTATACTATAACGAAAAGTCCACCAATCAATTGTTCGCTTGGATTCATTGCTTCCCAACAACATCTGAATCTATATGAGTTAGTATCCTCATTTAAAGTATCATTAGCTAATTGCACTAGAGATATAAAAGCTTAATGGCAAAGCAATGCTAGATATAAGGAGCTATAGCTTTCTGGATTCTCCTGTGACTGTTGCGCCAGCTGGATGCCATGAGAACCATTGCTTGGAGCTCCCGGTCATAATATCCCCCGGACTATCGATCCGCT
>NW_014566109.1:0-496 GCF_001313825.1 Dinoponera quadriceps | reverse complement strand
GCCGTTTATATAACGACGATAAAGTTTAAATGAAAGTTGTTTAAATATATTTTATACTTGTAACATTATTATCATTTAAAATGCTTCGTTTATGAAATATTCAACCGACCAAAATATCTTCCTTAAATATTTTAAATATCGTTAAATATTTTACTTCAGGCCTGTAAAAGGTAATTATGTTTCTTGACGCAGAGTAACATGATCCTATGAAGACACCGGTTTTTGTTCCTCTTAATTCTTTAGGATTTACACCGGCGTCAATAATCGCTTCGTAGGTATGTTCAAGCAACATCCTGCACATAGGATCAGTGGCGTGCCCTTCCGAAGATGTCATGTTGAAAAATTGCGCGTCGAACTTCTGTTCATGGTTAATAAGTCCCGATCGAGCCGGCATATCGTAATGAACTGTTAAAATTCCGGACATTTACTTTAATATACTTAGTATAAAATCGATTGAATTTCTCAAATAAACAGCAGAGGATTAATATTTTCACTT
>NW_014566108.1:0-411 GCF_001313825.1 Dinoponera quadriceps | reverse complement strand
GCTTTATTAGCAACAGTTCCTTGATTTTCAAACTTCTTTATTATGTAATACACTGTAGATTTAATTCTGTTTACAATTTTCGCAATCTCAATATAAGATTTTCCATCTCTACGTCTAGTTTTAATATCATTTCATTCATTCACAGTTTTGTGTTTCTGACTTTTTCCTATTCATATTCATTATTATACTTCACAACTGTACGTTACTCTTACTCGAACGATATCTTGTGATCAACTGAATGTTACTTTGTTTACATTTAATGCTAATGTTTACATTCAGCATTGAGATACAAACCAAAACACAAATAACTTTGAAACGTTCGAATACTTTTGTTATCCATGACTGGTGAGTATTTCAAGAAAATAACAAGTAAGTATTTTAAGTGAACATAAGAAAATAACAAGTAAGTAT
>NW_014566107.1:0-489 GCF_001313825.1 Dinoponera quadriceps | reverse complement strand
CACCCCCACTCGGTGGGAGTTTGGGAGGAATGGGGGCAACGACGGGGGAAGCGGTGTGGGCAACAGCGGTCCCCACCCCTCCCCCGGTCGCCCCCCGGGAGGGGCCCTCCAGCCCTTTTCCCTTTTTCCTCCCACCCTTTCTGCTCTTCGTCCCCTCTTTTTTCTCGCCTCCCTTCGCCTGCTCTTTAGCAGGCTCCTCCCGACCCTTTCCCATCAAGATAGAGCCCGGTGGAGCACAACTTTCGCCCGTTTCTCCGCCCCCTGTGGACCGAGCTGCCGCGAGCAGCTCGGCCCCCAGGGCGCGGAATCTCTCCTCCATGATGGAGGACACCCTACGGAGGAGAATCTCAAATCCTTCTTCCTCCCGGGTGCCCCCCATCGCAGCCTCCCCCTCCACGGGCCGGCGGTCTCCAATCTTTTCCCCATCCGGGGAGGGTTGCGGCATCCCCCAACCCGTCCCTTCTTCCGGGGCTGCAGGGCCCCATGTCC
>NW_014566106.1:0-1712 GCF_001313825.1 Dinoponera quadriceps | reverse complement strand
TTATGTGTTAAGATTTTTAGGCTAATTATTATTTTATTAATAAGGTTGATTAACGTGCATTTCAACAGCGATATGATTTCGCTTCCAAACAGTTAATTATACTTCCAATTCAAGTAAAAGTGAACACCAAAAAGATACATTGTCACCATTTCATACTTCATCATTTGGATCGCGGTGAAACCAGCTGAAGAAACTAGAATTATTCATGAGACGTATGGCGTCAATATTGTAGCAGGAAGGCCGAGATTAGTTTGCAAAATTAAAAAATGGAAACTCCGAAGTGAACGATCGACCACGCGCTCAACGATCTAAGATAATCAAAGATGAAGAATTACAAGTTTCAATACAAACGCAAAGAGGGTATAGAAAATCACACTTCTTGATTAATCATAACAAGTACTCACTACTGACGCAACGGTTTTACAGAACAATTTGTTGTGCCTTAAATCGCCGTTCCCAACTGATGGTATGTGATGAGAAGTATCCGAAAGAAAAAAAAGCAGAGAAAGTCGTATTAGTTGACAAGAATAATACACAACGTTTTGGCATTTGTCTTGCACTATTGACAAGACAATGAAGGAAAAGTTTCGGTCTTGTAGTAAATCGTGACAGACAAGGAAAAATTGATTTACTATGATATACGTCTATGATAATTCTAAGTACAAAAATCATGTGTGAATCATGAGTAACCGACGACTTTGACACCAAAACGTAACATAGCAAGAAGCTATTCTTCCGCATTAGGTGAGATGAACATGGAGTATTGTATTATGAGATACTTATATCGGATCCAACGGTCACACCGGAACGTTACGTAATGTTTCGGTTCACTTCTTCAGGGTAAGGATCGACCTGAAACTGTTTCACGAAACGTCGGATACAAACCCTCGAAACAAGCGGCACCAACTCGAAATCCACATCGAATATTTGTCCACACCGCAAAAGCCCAAAATTTCAGAATAGTGTTTTACTGTTCAAAATTATACATTAAATTTTGCATTACATATATAAAGAAAGTACAGTACAATAGAATTAGTATGGAAATTAAGCGTATAAAACAGGTTTACACAAAAATTGAAGTGGGAAATATTGTTAAGCGGTAAGATAAATATTAATATTCTCAATGTGACAGATTCAATGGACTTTCTCCTTCGCCTCCCCCCTTCCTTGGCCAAACTCTATTTGCACTTGCGTAGCAAGAAATTTTCCTACGTTACGATTTGCACGTGTTGCTACTGTGTGCTTTCTTTCTTCCTCTTCTTTATGTTACTCAATTTATACGCATTCTCTCTCTCTCTCTCTCTCTCTTTCTCTCTCTCTCTCTCTCTCTTTCTCTCTCTCTCTCTCTCCCTCTCTCTTTCTCTCTCTCTCTGTCTCTCTCATTTTATTGTCGCTCATAGTAGAACGGCTGAATGATACATTATTGAAAATAATGAATATTGTAAATATTATAATTCTATCATAAATATCGCATGAATATTAGAATTTGTTGTCTGAAACATATGCAGTTCTCTTCCTTCTGCGCCTTGCTTTTCTGCGTTCTTTGCACACTGTGCCACCTATGTCTCTTGTTGGAAGGCACCCGTTACCTTGAGGATACTGCACATTATTTAGATTATAATTGTTTTTTGTAAACCTCTTTCCGCCTCACACACCCTAAGGTAGTTACGACAAGCATCTTTAGAACGCGCGCGAACAAAGGAGCTACGTTG
>NW_014566105.1:0-934 GCF_001313825.1 Dinoponera quadriceps | reverse complement strand
ATTCATACTCTGTATGCAATAAAGCAGAAGATTTTGAACGTTTTCGCGAACGAATGAATTTAATAGTAAAAAAAAGTGAAAACCAATATTATTTTTTTCTATGCCTTGCTTATAGTTCATATATAAATTATATAAGTTTTTATGAAAACATGTGTAGTACATGAATTCACATATAAATATACGTGTACATATTTATGAAAATATATGTACGCACATTATCACATGTACGTGGATATACATGTACGAGTGCGGTTCTATAATTATGTGTTTATTTATGCACATTTATATATTTGTGGTGGTAGATAGAAACAAAATTTTATATACAATTTATAGTAAACCTACGGTATTCTGATACCCACCCTATATTGACTACAATTTTTAGTAAATACAAGTTAGTACCAAATTACCGAAGAATACTAGATATTAAAAAAATTTCTTTTTATGTATGTGCGGATTGCAAATACACACATTTATTCAACCATACGCACGCAGAAAGAGAGAGAGAGAGAGAGAGAGAGAGAGAGAGAGAGAGAAATTAAAGAAAGACACATGTCCATAGGTATACATGTTTGTATACATAAAAATGAAGATTGTTTTTTTTCCAAATTTAGGGATAAAAGAATTTTTTTCTCGAAAACTATAGACTTTGGGAAAAAATTGCTAAGAACAAAAATGTCTTAGAATCAGTCAAGGAACACTCTTCAATTTTTTTCAGAATTTTTAAAGACATTTTTGGAAAATTGGATTCCCGAATTTATCAGAAAATAAAAAATTTTCTGCAAAAATTCTGAAAAAATTTGAGAGTGTTCCTTGACTTATTCTAAGACATTATTGTTCTTAACAACTTTTTCCTAAAGTCTATAGTTTTCAAGAAAACGATAAGTTAAGATTTTAATAAAATTTCCACATTCTCGACGCCATTTTGTGAAAAATA
>NW_014566104.1:369-617 GCF_001313825.1 Dinoponera quadriceps | reverse complement strand
ACTCCGATTAAAAAACCGAACGAACTTATTTGCCAACCCAATATTACTTCATATAATTCCTCATTCATCGCAGGTTCCACTGCACGACAATGCTTCAGAGGTCTCTTCTGCGACACATGTGTTTTGATAGAGAAATTATCGGGTATAAACAAGTTGGAAGCATATTTGGAGGAAATATCTTTTTTTACAACATATTCAACTTATTACTGACAATGCAAATATTATGATATAATGGAATTACACATTGC
>NW_014566104.1:0-350 GCF_001313825.1 Dinoponera quadriceps | reverse complement strand
TAAGAAATTAATATCTTTAAACTAATTGTGACTTTTTACTACCTAATGTATAGTTTGTATTAATTATATACATAAATTTAATTATATTCACTTAACGACAGTTCATTTGCAGTTCGGCTGAAATTAGAGAAATAGTACGCAATCTGATATAAAGAGAAGTGAATATTTTTGGAAATGTTTACTACATAACGTTATGTCACTAAAGATGATTTCAATTTAACATTACTCTTTTCATATATCCAAGGATTCTCACAAATACAGTAAACACACTGTACTCAGTACAGCAGTTTACCTTGTTTCTTGAAAAAGAAACGTCCAAAAAAACAAGTTGGAGACATATTTGGAAGAAA
>NW_014566103.1:0-433 GCF_001313825.1 Dinoponera quadriceps | reverse complement strand
TATATTTGTTTTTTAATTATTTAATAAGATAATATTATATTTCGCCTAATAATATCTTTTTTCTCAAATATCTCGTGGAAATATTGATAATATTTTAGTAGTTCGTAATTAAGAAACAGTTTACAAAAAAATACATAGTCATTCTTTGAAATATTTAAATAAATCTATGAAAAATGTACAAGAAAATACCTGATCACAGATTTTATCTGTGAGAATTAGAGTATGATTAATTGTATTTACTTAAAACACATAAAAATTGTTCATCATATTTTTATTTTTCATGATTTATATGTTAATTTTATATTTTTAGAAGATGGTTACATCGTGGAATATTCTTTCAAATACGGTTTCTTGCGATTATCACCGGCAGCTCGACAAAAATTAAACATCCCAGTTAAGATCGTTACTTTGTATCCTACGGTGAATGACTTTT
>NW_014566102.1:0-765 GCF_001313825.1 Dinoponera quadriceps | reverse complement strand
TTGTTTTTGTTACATTTGTGGAGATTACATGGTCAGTAGCGAAAAATGTTATATTACTGAGAATATTAAGGAAGTATATTTTTTATATTTTACGCAAGCAACGGAAAGAATGCATTTACACCTAATTTGTGTTGTCGAAAATATAAATCGTCACTGTTAGCCTGGGCGAGAGGTACCGGTAAAGGTATAGAGTTTGCAGTGCCAATGATATGGAGAGAACAAAAGAATCATGACTCTGATTGTTATTTTTGTTCCATTGAAACATACGGTTACAATAAAACAAAATAATATACCGTGTAGTAAGTTCTGTTTCAAAACCAATACCTCATGATGTTAATAACCCTGTTCCAATTGCTCCTCAAAAAATTGATAAGTCTTCTTCAAATCAAGATACTAATGCAGTTGACCACATGGAGGAGGATATAGTTGAAGAAGAATTTGATAAGTTACAAGATCGTAAGCCTCTTTTTGTAAATCAAGAGCGATTGAATGAATTGGTATGTCTTTTGGATCTTGGAAAAGTAAAATCTGAACTTTTAGCTTCACGACTTGATGAATGGAATTATTAGAACCTGGGACAAAAATCACTCTGTATCGTAACCGACAAAAGGAATACACACCTTACTTTGACATGTCAGAAGAATTATATTTTTGTTCAGATATTGAAGAAATTCTTAAAATGAACATTAAACATGATCCAAAAGATTGGAGGCTCTTGGATTCCTCGAAATCCAGTTTAAAAGCTGTATTACTGCATATTGGTAA
>NW_014566101.1:0-503 GCF_001313825.1 Dinoponera quadriceps | reverse complement strand
GATTCAACGAAACTCGCACTGCGTATACATCAAGATATTATCTAACTCATTGCTCGTGCAATTAGAGAAAGATCGGAGAACTCAGATATTTGTAACTAAAGTTAACACTTTTTACATGCGTGTCTTTTAAGATTATCATGCCATTTTTAATACTATTTTTTCTATTTTTTTGATATTTTAATTGCTGTGCTTTCGTAAGTTCGTCAATTATATGTAATGAATGTTGCACGTCTAATATATAAAGAAAATATTATTATTATTATTATATGTTTTTCGGCCGTTTTTAACTATTTTCTCGTGGGCGAGAGAATTTCTCTTCGTTTGATTATTGCACGCGATTCTTTTATTACTGAGCACCGATACTCTCGTAGAGAACGCGCGGTATCGGTAGCCGTGATATTCGATATTAAATGCAGTAAAGATATCAATGTGCACCATTAAATCTAACAATGATCTCGCCTGTACAGCTAGGTGGAGGATTTTACGACGACGAGGTGGTCTCT
>NW_014566100.1:0-494 GCF_001313825.1 Dinoponera quadriceps | reverse complement strand
CGACCATGACACGATTTTGTATACAAGAGAATTTCAAAACGTAAAATTCTTGTAATTATGAAATGTTCATATCGAATTAGGTAAACTTATTATTTTTTAATTTTAGCCGAATTCAGGCAAAAAAGCTCAGGTTTCTTTATTGTATGTTGATTTAACTTCGATTAATTTATTTTATAATGAGAGAAAGTGTTAATTATCTTAGTATTTATCATTTCTATATCTATTTTGATAATTATCATTATTATGGTATAATATCAATTTTGAATGTCTAAAATATTTTGGTTTCTTCTAAAGCCACCTTAAGCCTCTTTCTACAGATTTTTATTATCGATTGTTTACATTTCGTTGGATACAACCATTGGCAAATTTATCTTATGGAGTTTACATCACGAATATTACGTTGGTTATGTACGATGCGGGACAATCAAGAACTGCTAAAACTATAAACATTTTTAAAACGGTAAGCAAGAAAAATTGACGCATAGTTCTTTTTA
>NW_014566099.1:0-415 GCF_001313825.1 Dinoponera quadriceps | reverse complement strand
GCCCTCCGAACGTCGCGGAAGATTCTCTCGCGACTCCGGCGTACGGCGCAGTCACTCGCGACGCACGACCGAGTCGTAACGGCGTCCGCGATGAACAGCGCTGATCGGCAGCGTAATCTCGCGAACCCTCGGATCGCGATTCTCTCGCTGAGCTAAACTGTCGCGAGAAACCGGCGGGCACGGTGTCTACGCGAGGACGATACACGGCGGCGGGAGATTTCGTCGCTCACCGTTCGGCGGAATGGCGTCGTCGCCGCGTCCTCCGTCTCCTGGGGCCTGTGGTAATCGCGGGGCGTCCGGGCGTCGTCTCGGCGTCTCCGGAAAGTCCTCGCGTCCAGGAGTGCACTCGCGGGTTGAGTTTCTTGGCACGCGTGGGATCCTCGAAGGCTTCGTCGCGTGCCTCGGGAATACTGCG
>NW_014566098.1:0-1389 GCF_001313825.1 Dinoponera quadriceps | reverse complement strand
CGACCGACAGCGAGATGGCCACCTTGCGCTAAGAAAGGCGCAAGGTCCCACGACCGGTCATAGAGCAGGCAGGGAAGGGGAGCGCGCCCAGGGAGCTACTACGAACAGAAGAGTTGCCGAAGGTCGTCCCGAGGAGAAACAAAAGCGAGCGCCGAAAGGACAACATCAGACGTGAAGCTCCCGCGAACACCCTTGACGCGCATGATCTGGCCGAGAAAATCGGCGTGCCGCCAATCAGATGCCGCATCGATCGGCGTGATGGATCCGTGCAACGGCTGCCTCCTGTGCTAAAGGAACCCGGTGATGGAGCCCTGCTCGATACACTGTGCGGCCCGACGGCGATCAAAGCAGACGTCCCAACTCAAAAGCGAGCGAGCGAAGCTGCCGAAATATTGGGACGAGTCCTGAGGAGAGGCGAGCTTCAGGCGGCAAGTAGGTGAGAAAGAGAATCATTGTACTGCCAAGGAGAGGAAATGTATTAGAGTTGCGTTGTAATTCCGAGTTAGTTGCCGTCGCTTCTCAGCGGCATAGACGCGATAAGAAGACCGGGAATTAGAACTCGTTGGAGGTCCGTGGTGCCCTGAAGGTTGGATCGCACGGACTTACGAGATTTGGAGGCCATGTCGCGGGGCGACAAGGGCCGTGCTCGAGAGAGTTTTGAGCGTAGGGATCCCGGAGACCAGGATGCCCAACGGAAAACCCGGAGAGAGTTGCGTAACGACGCCGGGCAAAAGTGCTGCCGGTTAAAAGATGCGCGTTATCAGAGCTGCCGTCAAGCGGCTCAGATTCGCCGCTTAAAACTACATCTCGCCGATAAGCGCAAGCAAGAGATCGCTCCCTTTTAAATTCGTTACGGAATCTTCCGGGGTGGTGAAGTTAGTTGTGTGTTCTTGAATATTCCCTTATAAATCTAAGTACCGATTTTCCTGCAAAGGATTATTTTGATCCCTAAAACTGATTTCGAACACAAACTAAAAATTGTTTAGTTATTAGGTGTGCCTGTTCACACAGGCTAACTAACGAGTATAATTTCAATGTTACACCGTATAATCGAGTATCTGTAGAATCAATTAGTTATCTGCCTTAGAGTTTAATAGAATTAAAATATTGTTATTTTACTATTAATCAGTCTTCAAATTCTTACCTCTCCCGGCACCTCTCCGACGTTTCCGCAGAATCGAGGAAGAACGTGTAAGAACCACAACGCTCTACCAAGAGGAATAGCGAGGGATTCACCTCGCCTTTAGAGAAATAAAATTCAGCTAGCTGAGATGGTCCGCTGACGAATGCGGGAGCGCAGGAGTTTCGCAACCGACTCGGACGCGAATTGCGGTGACACCATATATAAATAAGTTTTTAATTTAATTTTTGAAAATAAATTTTTAAAAT
>NW_014566097.1:0-1031 GCF_001313825.1 Dinoponera quadriceps | reverse complement strand
TCCTTTTTTTGTTGTTTTCCTTGTTGTGGACGCGCACATTCACTTGAAATGATTCACTATGTTCACAATATTGACGTAGGTCCCCACCACAAGACCTACCAGACCGAATATGATGAGAAGGATGTTCTTGATCATCGTGAACTTGAGAGGACCAAAATCGTTGTCCGGCCATAGCACGCATATCTCGATTATCGCCGGAAAAGCGATGCCGAGAGCGGATAGACAGAGCGCACCAAAGAGAGAAATAAATAGACCGAGCCGTAGTATGGCGATCGTCAATACGACTGCAAAGACAAAGACGAGCTAGAGGGTCCACAAAGACCGTGTTCTTCGCGAATCTTTTATTACGGATAATTTAATTCGTTCGTTCCTTTTCTATGATCAATTTAATGATCAGTTTAAAATGATCAGTTCTGCGAGAGCCGTGTAAGAAATTGTACGTTTTCATTTAATTCAATTAGTCCGTAAATTTATTTTGTTAGGAATTCTTTCAAACTTTGCATGTAATAAACTTTATTATTTTTTTCATTATATATAAAAAGACTATGATAAATCTTATATCTAATAGAATATTTCAAACTTCAACATATTAATCAAGATATGTAAAATTAGAAAAATATTGACCGTGCCGACATAATTTAAGTCAAAGTTAACATTATGCGTTTATTTATATATCACAGACGATGAAAATGGCTTCCATCGTGACATCGTGTTTCCAACGACCAAATAATTCTTACGGTTAAAAAAAAAAAAAACAAGAAGACGATAAAAGAGAAATATTCTTGAAAAATTATAAAATCATCAATAGTCTAATTTTACCGCCCATAATTCTCCGGGAAAAATGCGAAAAATATGGAAAAATCCGTCACGATTATTTCTCTAGTAACGTATATGTATCTAACATAGATAGTCAAAAGTATAATAAGTCAAAACAAATAATAATTATTTCTTCATGAATTTGTTTAAATATTATGTAACTTTAATATTCTTTGATAATATCAAAGCTGTATATGTCATAAATCATATTTATA
>NW_014566096.1:0-504 GCF_001313825.1 Dinoponera quadriceps | reverse complement strand
GTTCTTATTATTGTTTTGTCTTTTTATTTTGTCTTTTCCGTAACAAAAAGTAACAAAGCGCTATCATTTTTATCACCTTCCGGTAGACAGCACCTTCAAATAAAAGCATTTTACATTTACGTTTTAAAAGCGTACAAAAACGTTTACATACGTTTTAAAAGCGTTATACGTTCCCTTCATATATATATATCATATATAAAGGGAACATATAAGGGAACCTCGTGAAGTACTTAATTCTGATTTTAATGAAACTTTATGTATATAGATTATATGAATAGATAAATTTAAAGATGTTAGTGATAAAAAGCGGTTTTAAGGGGTAAAATCACCCCTAAATGTAAAACAGTTTAACTTCTTTGTGATATCTCAAAAATTATTTTAAATATTAAAAAATATTTTATGCCAAAGTTATATAATAAAATTACCTCTATTTATTCACGTCAATAATATTAAAAAAAATTAAACAAATTTTCAAATATTTTTCAAATAATTTTTGTTTATATC
>NW_014566095.1:0-457 GCF_001313825.1 Dinoponera quadriceps | reverse complement strand
CTTGGTCCATCTGCCTTGGATTTCCGTCCTCTTTTTGCGCCAAATAAACTGGCTTCTTGTTATCACTCATATTGTTAACAATGATAGTTTATCAGTAAAAACCACTGTAGTCTATAAAGTAATTTGTTAAAGCAGAAAAACTAACGAAAACAAAAAGAAGCGTCCACGCGTGGCGTCGTTTTTCAGCTGACTAATCCACACACAAGCCCACACATACAGCTGTATTGATGAACTAGCACTTCCTAACGACCTTTTGGGGAAACATTAGAGCCTTCAGGCCCCGTTGGTACATTAGTGCAGAGGGTAAGAGTCGTAAAAAAGAGATAAAAGGAAGCCCGCCGCGGCAGGTAGAAAATGCGCTCATCGCCCGCTTCGAACGCTTCGACACTACAGCGGATTGGAGAGGGAAAAAATTTTTTTTTTATTATTCTACCAATTGAATAATGTTTTTAGGACA
>NW_014566094.1:0-681 GCF_001313825.1 Dinoponera quadriceps | reverse complement strand
TAACCCGCGCTACGATCTGGAGAAGTTTTCGTATACACTTCATGATCCTTCGCACTGGATTAGGGTTTCGTATACAGGATGTTTACTAATATCTTCAGAATATTATTAAAAAAAAATAAAATAATAAAAATTAATATCTTCAGAATATTATTAAAAAAATTCATTAATTTATTGAAACAAAATATATAAGCATTATTAACCAATAGTCTATTACTAACAATTCAAACTTATTTTGTTAATAACTTTTTAATAAACAATAAGCGAACGTTGAAACTTTTTGTGTGTAATTCAGAATGGTGACCTTTACAACATAGGTTTGTTCGTTTTCGCTACACTAGAATTGGTCTGGAACTGCACTGAACTGAACTGAATCGCACTGGGACAGACTAGTACACAATAGTTTAGTTCAGTGCAAAAATGCAATCAAGTATAAAAGAACGCCAGAGTGCAATAAACAACATGGCGNTGTTGTAATGCCACCATTATAACCAATTGTAGATGAAAACGATGAATGTAATATACAACTAAATATAACAAATTTATTATTAACCCATTAACACCGAAGCGTCCTAATTTTTTAGCAAACCTTCCACGCGATTATTTTTTATGTTATCGGCATTTAAAAAAATTTTTTTTCACATATTCCGACGTAAAATTTCATGCTCTTTCAGAATCCGGGCT
>NW_014566093.1:0-437 GCF_001313825.1 Dinoponera quadriceps | reverse complement strand
CTCGAGGCTGCCGCATGGAAATAACGTAGTAAAGCGGAATATTTCAATCACACTCGCCAGTTTGCATCCGTTCACGATTTAACGTAGAGAAACGAAAGACTCCATTGACATTCACGTTACTTCGCCTATTACGCGCAAACTCGCAAGTTTCGCTCAAAGATTGATTTTTTTACCATTTCTCGTGGAACTAGCGTGTTTGGTCGAAAAGATTCAAGACGAAACGTAAATTTTCATTAGTTCAGGTTTTCTGATGTAGGATCGTAAGTAACGCTCCCCGGCTGAAATCCTCGAGGCTGCCGCACGGAAATAACGTAGTAAAGCGGAATATTTCAATCACACTTGTCAGTTTGCATCCGTTCACGATTTGACGTAACGAATCCCAAGATTGAATCGACATTCACATTACTTTGCCTATTACACGCAAACTCGCAAGTTTC
>NW_014566092.1:0-523 GCF_001313825.1 Dinoponera quadriceps | reverse complement strand
TTACAAAAGTGGCGCATTAAAGCTAACAAAGCAATGTCCGTGTACGTAACATTCACCAGCCGCACAGAAAAGTGTCCGCTGGTCAAATTAAACGGCCTACAAATCCTTCAAGCAAATGAAACTAAATATCTTGGCCTTCACCTTGACAGACGTTTGAGTTAGAGAAGTTATATCTTTGCCAAAAGAAAACAATTGGGTATCCTATTGCGGGACATGTGTTGGCTCATAGGAAGATAATCCCAATTATCAATTAAAAATAAAAAACTGCTATATATAAACATATACTTAAACCTGTGTGGTCTTATAGAGTACTGCCGCAGATTCAAAAACAGCGATTTTTCAGCGATTTCAGTTTAAAATGCTCCGTTTTATTGTTGATGCCATATGGTATGTCTTTAATGACATACTTCATTGTGATCTTAATATTATCACTGTTAAGGGGCAAATTACGAAGTTAATCTGCAATTATAAAATTAGATATCAAACTTATCCAAATATATTTGCAATAAATCTCATGAGTGAA
>NW_014566091.1:0-2014 GCF_001313825.1 Dinoponera quadriceps | reverse complement strand
AGCTACGCAAATCGCGATTCAGCAGACTCTGTTTATCTGTTCTTTCCATAGTCGCCGGCGATCTTCAGCAGCAACGATCTCCGCTTTTCAGCGTTAAAACGCATTCATGACAGACAAACCGAGTCTGTGAAATCACCGCGGGTCACGTAGCACACTCGCCACTGTGCGAATGGTTCGGTTTGCAGGCGCACGAGAGCGCGCGTTGTGCACTAATGTCGCGCAAGGCGTGCGTCGTGCACAATCAACTCCGCCGGAAATAGCGTCTTCTCAGAATCTTTGTAGTCCCCCGGCGAGCAATCGTCCATCATCACGGCCGCACGAGGTACGCGCAGCGCGCGTCAATGAAAGGACCAATCGAATTTCGCCAGGTCGAAAGCGCACTACGCGAGACTCAAAACTCGCATTACAGCGGACTTACTCGCCCAGCACACCGCCGTCTGCAGAATCACCGTAGCTACGATGTTGACCCATGGACGCAAGTTTTCGGCCCAGCCAACTCTCAATACTATTTCCAGCAGGAACAGCGCCAGTTTAGATGGTATGAACGCTCCGTGATCCCGCTTAAATTTATCCAACAGGTCGCGTTCTGCGAGAACTAGTCATATCACAAGCGGCGGCGGTGGCGCGAGCGAGCGACGCCTCATCGGTGAGGGCAGGTCATCGACGCGCCACCGTGCTCCAGATTCCTCGCGCGATTCGGCTTCTTCGCGTGGTTCGTACTCCTCGCGTTACCGTTGTTCATCGTGTTCGATTTCCATGTTCAAAACTCATTCCTTAACTTCGCTATCGTATAGCCCTGTTCTCCTAGATTTTGCGACCACCGTTCTCTTCTATTTCGCTTTCGCGGCCTTCGTCATTGTTCGAAACACTCTCCTTGTTCGCGCTGTTGGGGTCGCGTTCCGGCCTAGACCACGACCTCCGTTCGTCCAAAGATGCTCCCACTTGCGCATGTTTTCCGCGTGCATCTCGGCAATGTTTCGCCGATAGTCGTTGGGTCAATCGTTGGTAATTCCGCTCGTACTGAACCAGTGGATCTCCACAGCAGTCAAGAGACCCACCACGGCAAACTCACGGCGACCTAGAACGGTCACTGCTATCTTGGACTACATCGTGCGCGCAGTTTCATGCGCCCATGATCTTAATATGAAGTTGAAGGAACAGAGTACTAGAGCGTCCGATCACTTGCTCACAATGTAATTATACTTTCGCGAATCGTACTCAGATATACGTGCGTCCAAAAACAATGCAACAGCGAGCACGTATTCCGGACAGTTCAGGTTGCAGTCGTGCGCCTTGATGCGCGATCGCGCGATGCCGTTCGCGAGAAAACACGCGCGCGCGGTTTGGTCTCTCAGCGAGTATCCGAACACTTCCTTTTCGCGTAGTAGCAGCTCTCGGTTGGTTAGGATTGACTTTTCGCCATGTCTATTGTCAGCTAGTCTAGTAGCGATAATCAACGAAAGGGCCGCATTTGAATTTAGGACAAGCTCGTTTGACGGCAGCCGCTCAGAAAAAGGTCGCACCCTACCTTTTTGCACGTGAAATATTCGTGATTTTACTTTATCCTCTTTTTCTTGGTGCCCCAGTGATGCTCTTCTTCTATTGACCTGAAATTCTGCGCCTGAAGAAAATTATGAACTTTGTGCCTTTTATGAACTTTTTGAGCTATTGTGAACTGGTTGAGCCATTGTGAACTTTCTAAGCCGTTGTGAATCTCTTGAGCCTGCTGCAAACAATTTGAGCCAGCGGTGAACATTTTGAGCCAGTTATGAACTTTTTGAGCCATTGCGAACTTTTTCAGCCATTGTAAAGTTTTTGAGCTTTTTGTGCTTTAATTTAGTAATATTGTTGATAAAACTTGTAATGTATTAGGTGCGCAACTAAGTTCCCGCTGTTTGTCAATATATGGCTCCAGCAGTAAGTGTTGGTTGATTTTGACATATCCAAAACATTATGAAGCAAGCATAGACATATTGTAAACAAACCGCTTTGACACGTTAGTGATTTTGTTTTG
>NW_014566090.1:0-1266 GCF_001313825.1 Dinoponera quadriceps | reverse complement strand
AGATGGTAAATACTTTACCGAATGTAAGAATAGTTAACACTCCGACGTTTGCAATCGGAAATTTACGCTAATAATCGCATACGGTAACGCAACGTTATATATTCGCAATACAGAAGCTGATAATATCTGAGAGATACATGTGACTATTGCTTTTTTTACGAATCCGATCAGAAGGATTCATTTATGAATATATAAAAATGAACAGTTGATTTAATCAATTAATGACAAATTAATTAAAAAAGTATAAATAATAATATAACCATAAATCAAAAAATTGAAATTGTAAAAGGGGTTAAGAAAAGAAGATACATAGAGAGACGTGATTTAAATGGTTATAGTTTGATTACACCGCTATCTCAAAATTAGAAAGTATATCTCACAGATGTTGCAGCCGCCAGAGTGTTAATTAATTAGAACAGCGAATCTCGAAGAATCGCAGAAATAAAAATAACAGTATAATTAAAAGCAAATATAAGAGTTGATCGATTTTTTCGTTTACTCGTGATAATAATAATATATCATTTAAAATTTTAGAAGATAATATTACTTGAACTAATTCTGCATATTTTCCTACAGGTAATGCGAAGATGATAGATGCGAAGGAGTTGTTTGCAAATTTAACCACGGACATGATTGGCACTACCGCTTTCGGACTCAATATTGATTCACTGAACAATTCCGAATGTGAATTTCGTAAGAACAGGAAAATGATATTTGATGTTAATATCTATCGCGGCATACAGATGTTTATAGGATTCTTCTATCCAGAATTATGTAATTTCATTGGTGTAAAAATGTTCCCTAATGAATGCGGTACTTTTTTGCGCTATGTTTTCTGGGATACGATTAAGCATCGCATGAAGTCCGGAGAAAAACGAAACGACCTCATCGATATTCTTATCGAGCTCAAGAAACAATGCGTCGATGAAGATTTGAGAGATTTCAGTGAGTAAACTGCAATCAATAATAATGATTGTTTCATAGCATGAAAAAAAAACCTGATTACATGAAATCTTTGAATGGTCTTTTAATAATCTGCATTAATTAATCGAAGATGCCACATTAACTTAACATATTGAATAGATGTTTATGTGATAATTTCGAAAACTATAAAATCAATTATATAAAATAATTGTGTGAATAAAGAAGATTGTGTTACGTCCTGGAAGAAAATGTACGCAACAAACAGCATTTACTCGCGCACTCGCAAGTCCTATACGTACTGGTAGGTCTGCAGATCAGGTCAAAGTCCGGAGAGGCCCATTT
>NW_014566089.1:0-843 GCF_001313825.1 Dinoponera quadriceps | reverse complement strand
ATTAGACTTCCCGTATCACAAATGCAGCAACAGGGCAACATGGCATGAAGGGAGAGGTTGTCGTACCAGCTGTTACGCAAACGGATACATCTTATCAACATTAAGCGAACATCCCCGCGTAAACGCGACGGAAAAATATTGCACATACTGCAAAAAGATGGGGCATACCCGCGATGAATTTTGGAAGCTACATGGGAAGCCAGTTGAATACCCTGTACCTTATTTTAAACGTCGCGAAAAGTATCGAAACACTACCACATCGTCTGATAGATGTGGAATTAAACGTGGAAACGCTCCTAACGAAAACAAAAGTATAAACAAGAAGCAGAGGAGATACAACGGTACACAAAGCGCTCGAGAATTCCAGATCAACCAAGTGAAGGAAACTAAGCAAACACATACAGGATTAGACTTAATAATACTTCCGATATGTAAAGCCAGACAGGGAAAGGTACCGCTTTTATTTGATACGGGATCGTCTATTAGTTTTGCAGAATTGCAGACTTTAAAGGAAAAAATTCCCGTAACTTTGGATAAAGTAACGCTCACCGTTATAATTGGAATAACCGAACATCAATCGAGTACGTTAGGTAAGTTCATTGCAAACTTAAAATTAGGGAGACAAGCTTTACACTATAAAATCTACGTTGTAAAAAATGATTTTCCAATTGAGTATGAAGGAATATTAGGAGCCGATTTCTTGCATGCGCAAAACGCGACTTGTAACTATCAAAGTAGGAAACTGAGATTTCTCGGGAAGAATTTGGGTTTATTGCCCTACCGAACTATTAGAGATCTGCTTTAAGCAAAACGATAATAAAGGCAACAACAAATGTAAATTAA
>NW_014566088.1:0-479 GCF_001313825.1 Dinoponera quadriceps | reverse complement strand
ATATGTTATAATATGTAACTTTTCATAAATATGTAACTTGCATGCTATGAAACGTAGTTATCAAATCAATGTTATACTTTACACTTCATAAATATATGATTAATTAATTTTTGGAGAAATTTGTGCACACTTTTTGTCAAAAAAATCGAACAGAATGATTCTCGTTTTTGTATTCTCGTTTATGCTTCACTTTGTTAATTATACACACCAAAGGTGTCGAAAGCCCAATTACAAAAAGCACGCATTAACAATTTATTAAAAGGCGAGTCGAGAGCCGTTTTCTCGGTCGAGTGCACTTCCACGCACAGGTGCAAACAGACGCAATAGAGCTGTCATTGTTTCCACGTTGTTTTTTCGGACAAACGGACGAGACATGAGTAATGGAGAAAACACATATATTCTCACTCCGAATTGAAACTCAGTGCTTCATTAAAGAGAGACGTACCTTGCCGCTCGAAATCGAGATAATCACTGATACT
>NW_014566087.1:0-401 GCF_001313825.1 Dinoponera quadriceps | reverse complement strand
CGGGAGATAAAAAGTGGAGCGAATAGTAAATATTAGAAAATAATGGAAGTAGTAATTTTCAAATATCACATGAAAATAATAATAATAAGAAAGATTTATAACTGAGTGTGCCATTAAACCCATACATAGTCCTTTCCATATATCATATTCTTTTTCTTTATCCAGTTGCCTTTTACTTTCCTTACAATATAGATTGTACAACTAACACAGATTGTGGAAAATTTGTACTTTGGTAAGTGGTTATCGTCTACGATAACGTAGTATGTAAAAGATCATCGGGAAGCAGCAGCGAATCACCACAAACAATCTCGAAGGCAGGATTGCACCCGAAGAAAGTTATGCTCTCAGTGTGGTGGGATTATAAAGGTATCATTTATGATGAGCTCTTACCATCAGGCAGG
>NW_014566086.1:0-1546 GCF_001313825.1 Dinoponera quadriceps | reverse complement strand
TTGGTTGAGGGATGCATTTTCTTTAGTATCACATTAAAGCTTCTGCCCTACATTAATTTGTAATTTGTGGAATTCCGTATTTTTTAGCGTAATTCATTAACTATTGTCGTATAACTTTCATTGATCTTGGGCTGGATCTTGACTTCTTCATTGCGTAGAATTTTTAATTTATAATTGTCAGCAAATTTTTCAGCTAGCAGATAAGCGGCTGCATATTGCTTACACCGTTGACAACGACGGGAGGAAGTTTGATTGGTTTCTCGTTGACTACCACTACATCTTCGTTCTCTCTATTAAGAATATCAGACCTATTTGAGATTGTTGAATTACTCAAAGAGTAATACTGCGTTTTTGTTTGTTTTGACAGTCTTGCTAATTCACCAGGACTATTACTCAGTCTCTTTTTAATTATAGCATTGCAAAGTTGCAAGTCATTAGTTATTTGTTGACCTAATATTTGTTGATTTGGCTATATGGTGTTTCTATCTTCGCGCCTAGATATCTCACTGACTGAGAAGGAATGATTTCTAATTTTCGTCTTTTCAGTGATTATATTAGTAACGGCTTCGTTATCAAGCAGTGGTTGCCCCCCCCCCCCTCAGGCAACCCCCAGAATACATGAGGCCTGCCGCCGAGGAGAGGAGACTGTCCGAGCCACTACTCGGAATACCACCTGAAGTAGTTACCAACTGTTACGTTTTATTCATTGCTTGGTTTAATTGTTAGTTTTAGACCACCCCGGATGTTTTATTTTTACGGTAACCTCTGGCAAGCCGGCGAGCATTTCTCGATCCGCCACATGAGAAGGCGGTGTCNACCCGCTGGGTGTCGGTCTACGGCTCGGGGGCGGTGTCTGTCGCGTCGCCGGTAAAACGGCACGCGGCAAACCCCCGTACGCCCGGCCGGCTGCCCGGCGGTACTCGCACGGTATCAGGCCGCTTTGAACGCGTCAAGCCCGTCGCAAGCGCGCGCCACGGTTACTCGGAGGCACGGACCAAGAGCCGTCCCCGGTCCTGGCCCTCTGTTGGCCGACGGTAATTCTTTGAGAGGCCTTACTGGACGATGCACGCGCGGGGTCTCCCCACGCGCGCCCGCTCCAAAATCGTTCGGCGACGCTACTGCTTTGGGTATNCGGCGACGCTACTGCTTTGGGTACTCTTAGGACCCGTCTTGAAACACGGACCAAGGAGTCTAACATGTGCGCGAGTCATTGGGACCACCATGACCCAAAGGCGCAATGAAAGTGAAGGTAGGCCTTGGCGCCGACCGAGGGAGGATGGGCCGCGTTGCGACGCGGCCTCGCACTCCCGGGGCGTCTCGTTCTCATCGCGAGAAGAGGCGCACCAAGAGCGTACACGTTGGAACCCGAAAGATGGTGAACTATGCCTAGTGAGGACAAAGTCAGGGGAAATCCTGATGGAGGTCCGTAGCGATTCTGACGTGCAAATTGATTGTCGGAACTGAGTATAGAGGCGAAAGACTGATCGAACCATCTAATAGTTGGTTCCTTCCGAAGTTTGCCTCAGGATAGCTGGCATTCCGCCGT
>NW_014566085.1:0-460 GCF_001313825.1 Dinoponera quadriceps | reverse complement strand
AAAAAAAAATGTTTACCTATGATTGCAAGCAGCCAACAATACAATACTATATGTTTTCTTGTAGTTGAAAAATAATGAGCCAGAATGTGGAGGAGCTCTAATGAGGATGTGCTTACCATCCACAGCACCAATACAGTTTGGCAAATTCCAATCCCGCTCAAAACCCTTACTTATATTTCTCCAAACTTGTTGAACGGGTGGGCGTAAATATATTGGGGAAAGAGTATTGTATATAGCAGAACAAGTAATATAAACTATTTGACGAGCAGTTGATTCTCCTATCCTGTGTTGAATGGCAAGAAAATTTCATCTCCAGAGGCTAAGTACCTACACACAGTTTTATAATTATACCTAAGTTTTTGATATAGAAAAATTTTATTTGTTTGTATAAAATATTTAACTTATACAGTCTTACCTGATTGTTAATATAAGTCGCTCTTCTACAGAAATAACATCAACT
>NW_014566084.1:0-385 GCF_001313825.1 Dinoponera quadriceps | reverse complement strand
TTCTCGCCTAACAACACGCGATCCTTCCACGTTGACACAAGAGTTTGTACTGACTGTCGATGGAGCCAAATCATACCGATAATGTTTCGGAGTAGCTGCCTAAGCAGTAACCCGAAGTCGCCCGATAAGTAGCAGTCAATATCGCGCGCTCCTTCATAGAATAAAACCCTCCTACGACAGCACTATATCTTTATAACCCCCCCCCTTCCCTTTCTTTTTCGATTCTGATGAGTTCGTGATTTTAAGAAGTACGCACGCTGACCAACATATTTTAAACAATAAGAATCACTGCGAGGATTAGCCTTGAAGGCTGTGACTTATCAGCGCGCGAAGGTTTAATACACCACTCGTCATCTGTAGAAAATCTCATAAATCCCCTCACTTC
>NW_014566083.1:1222-1554 GCF_001313825.1 Dinoponera quadriceps | reverse complement strand
CATCACTGTTGTTGTTACTGTTGTTATCATTGTTGTTATTACTGTTATTGTTACTGATGTCATTACTGTTGTTGTTGTTATATAACAACACATGTGGCACGTGGATAGATATAAATCCCAGCGAACGTGTAAACGAACGAGGGGGACAGAAAAACCGGGACAGAAAGACGGATATTGTGAGAGAGGGAGAAAGAAAGAAAGAGAGAGAGAGAGAGAGAGAGAAAGAGCAATCGTCCCGCAAATGCGCAATCGTACGCTCTGCATCGCTGCACTTTTATACGGAGCACCCGAGTTATTCCACTCGAATGCGAGTCCGGCTCGATTATCTAATT
>NW_014566083.1:0-1061 GCF_001313825.1 Dinoponera quadriceps | reverse complement strand
CATATTCGTGCGAGCACACGCTACGTATACGTCACACGCGTCCGGCTTGTCATCAACACGAAGCACGCGTGCGGGGTTTTTGAGAGATGAGCGATAATCGAGAGATATTTATTAAGAGTAATATGAAAAACGGCGAAACGGATGGCCACGCTGTTTGTAGGGCCGAGGCTTTGCCGCATGTCCCGCGTAATGAAATGGAATTCGGCAGGTGAAATGATTTTACTTCGTTGTCGCGAAGTTTTATTAATGGGAACAATTATCAAGCGCAACCGCGCGAATGCGCGAAAGCAGCGAAGGAACATTTGTAGCGCGGCCGGCGACGGGCCTGCCCCCAATTACGTCTCGTAACGCGAGAGGGCGGGGAATTAAGAGGCTTAGCTTAGACATTTTTATCTTGGAATCATGATTGGTACGTCCACATATCCACAAAGAATCAGTAAAATCCTGATTTAAACGCAAGTCTAATAAGTTAACATTACAAGCTATGAAATATATTCATCTGGAATAATCACAAGCCGTTGTTGGGTTTCACACTCTCTTACCTATTTTTCGCAGACATGTAGAATGACGTTCAATTTTTCTCCCATAATACATCATACTTTGGTGCTTTATTATGTTACCTTATTCTAATCATCCTGGTACAATAATTGATATACAATTAATCAATACGATAATCGAAAACTTGTGTGATAGCGTAAAATTATTAATTTATCGTAGTTGACAACGTGTACATAATAATAAAGAAATTTAACAATAAAACAAAATATAAGTGATATTGTGTTACGGCAATTGCAAAAGCAGATAAAGGCTTAAATTTAATTAATGTCAATTATTAAATAATTTCAACAGTCATCGCGATTGCAAAATAGTATAAGGCTTTCTTGTTTAATTTATTGAGTTCTACCCTTCACACGAGCTACCATGTTCACCATGTGTATGTACACGATATAGGTATTTTGTCATATACCTTGTAGAGTTTAATACTCTTCCAATTTATATTTTTTTGACACGTTTTTGTTCTCAGTAATACGTTGTTTTACCATATCGGAGGTCGCTGCCTT
>NW_014566082.1:365-614 GCF_001313825.1 Dinoponera quadriceps | reverse complement strand
CCTGTTGCCGGAGAAATGGGCAAAAGTAGTAGAAAATACAGGAAATTTTGTTGATTAAGATATTTATTCATCTTCACTTTGAAACAAATCAATTTCGAAGACGAGTTGAAGTTGCCTACGTAACGGTCTACTATAAATATTTCGTTGGGTTTGAGTAGCTCATAGTATAGCACCCCCTTCTTATCCCACCATATGCAGAGCAGTACCTTGTGGCCATGAATATTCCTTTGTGAAGTCGAGTTGGAGGGT
>NW_014566082.1:0-249 GCF_001313825.1 Dinoponera quadriceps | reverse complement strand
CGGTTAGCGATAGCGGTTTCACTGAGTTCATGCAGGACCCATTTTCCTTCTTTTTTGATTTTCCCTAGTGTATGCAGGCGACTCAGGATGTAGTGTGGGTTACTCCTAACTGTGCAGAGAGCTTTCGAGTCGATTGTGCAGCATGTTGATCAAGTAGTGCCTGCAATTTTGTGTCATCCGCTTTTTGTGGCCGTCCAAAACGAGGTTTGTCATTCAAATCGAAATCTCCGGCTCTGAATCGACTAAACC
>NW_014566081.1:0-2065 GCF_001313825.1 Dinoponera quadriceps | reverse complement strand
GCGGAAATTCAAAATTCGCGATACTTTTTGAACAGACCTCGTATATATCACTTACACATTGACATATATATATTTTTATGTTACTAATTATGTTGTCAATATACGTTAATATATTGACATAACTGGTAACATAACCGAATATATCCGAAGAACGCCGAATTTGCACGAAGTGCCATTACTTTCCCTTTACTGCTAAACTCAACTATCTCTTGTGAAATGTTTCGCACGAATAATATTTAATAATTAATACGAATATTAAAGGAAAATCTTATTTTAATTATATATAAAAACTTTCTTGTCGAGTTATATCGATAAAAAGTCCTGATATATTGACTTATCTCGGGTCAGGTTGCAAATCTGAGACACATAAGACTCAAATACAGTTTTAGAGTAATTGGGAACCAAGGAACTTAATTAACAAATCAGAATTTTCCCATCAGCCGTTTTTCCGAAAAAATAATGAGAACATTATGAGAAAATAATGAGAACAAGGTAAATATCTTGACTGCCATCTAGAGTACATCTGGCAAATTATATTATAACTCGTCATTTTCGACTATTTGAATTTTTTGCAAAAATACTTCATTATTTTTTTAATTTTTTAAATTTCTCACTTGTTTCAATTAATTAAAAAAGTGAGGCGATGCATTAAAAAGATGCAAAGGTTTTGCGAGGTTATTTTCCATTTCCATCTACCGCTGGTGGACGATGAGTGGTAGCCAGATAATATTATTTTCTGAAAGGTAAAAATCTAAATTATATTTCAGTAACAGGATCTAAACCAGAATCTATTTTTATTATAGGTAAAATCATTTTTGAATATTGGTAAAATTGCTGTTTATATGTAGGAACAGAGGGGCGAAGAAGGTTAATGCAATCAAATTACATAAAATAATAAGGAAATTTAATAATATCCCTCATTCTTTTAAAATTTTTATATTTGTATCTTGTTTTTAACACCTACAAATATAATTTGATTTAATGAAATATATATATAAATTGTTCTCAAAAACTATTAATATATTAATAATTAATGAATATACAACACATTTTCACATAGAAGTCGGCACCGACTTAAATAATATTTATGACAATCAAGTATTGCTATTCGAAATATTTGTATTGCAATTTCTTATTATTCAGCATTTTAACATTATGTAAATATATTCAAATATCATATAGATACATTTCTAAAAATAAATTTTCTTCACCTTGACACCAGTGATGTAACGGTCAATGATAGATATGTATAAAAATATGACTGCTTTTATGTCTTATAATGAGTCTCTTATACGTGTCTTTCATACACGAGAAAAAATCATTCATTAGCCAATTTATTTTTGAGTCACGTTCGACACATGATTTATAGATTACATTCCTGTTGATCTCCGCGTTGTACCATGCAACGTCTTACGCCGTGAAAATTTGCGAAATATTATTTATACTGTACTGATTTAAATGTTTAATGTAACGAAAAGAGTTTGCTGTATCATTAAGATTTACGTGTTAAAGGCCTACTATGCAATATGACTTATTTATAACATGTGTTTTGTTTTAAAATGACAATCTTTGGATTTTTGTAGCGCAAATTTGAGATATTCCACCTTTAAAGAAATAAACTGAAATGTTCATGAAACATCGTAAACAAATACATAAAGGATGCATCTGCTAACTCGAGGGACAAAGTAATATATACAGTAATATATACAGGATGCCTCGAAACAACATCCACAAATTTTGTGAGAGCGTAGAACGGATTAAGATGAATAAATAAGTCTCCTACCATTCTGCAAACTACATGCAAAATTTCGAGTTATTAATTATTGAAAATAGCCATGTTTGTACGCACAAGGAATTATGCAACTGCTCGAACAACAATAGATTATAAAAAACAATGGCCATTACATTGATGATTCAAGTGGTTTTTAATATAGATACATTTGATCTGATTTTGTGCAAAAATGCATTATTTGCCTTCCAAACTAACAATATAAAACGAATGTTTTGTCAGATTTTAACTAGTATTTTGTGTTCAGCTTTCGTATATTCAGATATAATGTACCAT
>NW_014566080.1:0-1507 GCF_001313825.1 Dinoponera quadriceps | reverse complement strand
TTTTTGAGTGGAGAAACCCGCGAGCCAGGACAACGGACGAAGGAAAGAGTCGACGGAGTGGAAACTAGAGAGAGATGCGGAAGGACGGGGAGAGATGCGCCAGGACTGGAATGAGCTAAACGTTTCTAAAGTCCTCCACGATCTAGGTTACCGTTACGGCTCGTAGGTCCGTGCCTATCGAAACCGTTGGTGACGCCCACCGGCTTGAAGACACACAGTGAGCACCGGCTGCCAGCCTCGATGACGCCAGTGGCGCAGGTCGCGGGGCCTCTAATCCATCGTAATAACCTGTCGACCACTGGGGCCGAGGTGAACGTACTCTCGTCCAGGCGAACCGATTCACCTCCTACCGCACACGCCGGGGCATCTTCCGGTAGGGGAAGATTGGCTTGTGCTCCAACCCCGAGGACTACCAATCTTATTCCGTTGGACGTTTGATTCTCACCCTAGCTTATGCTTGCGCATATGCTGGACTTCACTCCCCCGTTAAAAGGTTAGCTGCCCGTCCTAGCCGGGTAATCAAATTAAGGGTGTTGCCCACTAACCGTTACGGTTTTCCAACGGATAACGTGCGAATGCGCCATTGGAGCAGCGCAGGATGCCTTTCAGATTGCTACGAAATGATAGGGCTTTACCCTCGTCTCTGTATGATGTCACGTGTAATCATGGGCCGCCGAAGCGTCCTCATAATACGTGACTGTCGGCGGGTGAACATCCTTTGGACGTTTAACCCTTAACCCTCCAAGTGTGCCTCACAAGCACCACCGATGTGCGGCGTTCTACTCCACGTGTGCCTCTCAGGCACCAACGATGTGCGGCGCTCTACTCCAAGTATGCCTCTCAGGCACCACCGATGTGCGGCGCTCTAGTCCAAGTGTGCCTTTCAAGCACCACCGATGTGCGGCGCTCTATTCCAAATGTATTAGGTGAACAACTTTGCTCCCGCCGTTTCCCTATAGATGGCTTTAGTGGAACTTAGTGGTCAAAGTAAGTAGATCATATACGTCATACAATCAACTTGGGCATCTGTCAACATAACCTAATAGTTACATTAGTCGATTTGTATCTGTACCATAAAGTTATTGTCGATTGAAGATGTCAGTTTACGAGCCGAATTCTCGTCATTTGCAGGAGGTTTTACTTTTCTGCTTCANAAGAAATCTGCGGCTGAGGCTTATCAAATGCTCTCAAATACCTATGGTGAGATCGCTATTAGTGAAAGAACGTGTCGTGAGTGGTTTCAACGCTTCACGAACGGTGATTTTCACGTCGAAAACCGGCATAGCGGTGGAAGAGGAAAGATTTTTGAAGATGCTGAATTGGAGGCATTACTTGATGAAGACTCGTGTCAAACTCAGAAAGAACTGGCACAATCATTGGAAGTGACTCAACAAGCCATTTCGAAGCGCCTCATAGTCATGGGAATGATTCAAAAGCAAGGGTATTGGGTGCCGTAAAAGTTGAAGCCAAGAAATGTTGAACGGCGTTTGTTTGCTTGTGATCAGCT
>NW_014566079.1:0-1014 GCF_001313825.1 Dinoponera quadriceps | reverse complement strand
AGGGTAAAATCAATAGAGCAGCTACTCTGCGAGGAAAATGACGAATAGGAGACATGATGTAAGACATGATGTATGATTGGCAACATGGAATGCCAATGGTATTATCCAACATTGTGAAGAACTTCAAGTATTTTTAAATACCCACAATATAGATGTATGTCTAATTTCTGAGACTCACCTCGATAACCAATTCTTTATTAAATTTAAAGGTTACAGAGTCTACAGTTTTAAGCACCTCCAAAACTCGGCCCGCGGAGGTAGTGCGGTGATAATAAAAGAAAATATCGAACATAGTGAAGTAGCTCCCTACGAACTAGATATACTCCAAGCATCAGCAGTTGATATCAGAATAGGCGGACATAGAATCACGGTCTGCGCTGCGTACTTTCCACCGAGAAACAATCTTAAAAAAGATCATTACCTAGGCTTTCTAAGAAACCTTGGTGACAAGTTAATTGTAGGAGGAGACTTCAACGCTAAGAATATATACTGGGGGTCTAGATTGACTACTAGTAAGGGAAAAGAGCTATTGGAAGCAATAAGAGAATCCGGCTATAATTGTCACTCAACTGACAAACCTACCTACTGGCCTTCGGATGAACATAAGGTGCCAGACCTCCTAGATTTCTTTATCTCCAAAAAAATATCATCTAACTTTGCTGAAGTAACGGAATGCTTCGACATAAGCTCAGACCACACCCCCGTATTACTTACATTAAGCGGTAGTCTGATCAAGGAGTGTAACCCAATATTAACTAACAAATCAACTAAATGGGAAAATTTTAAGTCAGACTTATATGACAAAATTCAATTAAATATTTCGCTCAAAACTGAGGCTCAACTGAATTATGAAGCGGAAAAATTAATAGCTGACATCCAACAAGCTGCTTGGAACAACACCACTATTAAAAGTAAAAGGATGGTAAGTAATAATTACCCGCAAGAAATTCGTGACTTGGTCAAAAAAAAGCGAAAAGCCAGGAAAAGATGGCAACAAACTAGTTCCCCAATAGA
>NW_014566078.1:0-422 GCF_001313825.1 Dinoponera quadriceps | reverse complement strand
AAAAGAATGCGGTGAGGCGGCCTTACAGTTACGGGCTCCCGGGCGGCTGATCCTCTTTCTTTCGCCCTCGCTCTCGCTCTCTTGCTGTACACTCTCTCGCTCACTCTCTCTCTGTCCGTCACCGTCTAGGGTTGTGGAACTCCGGGCTCCGCCACAAAACTTCTCACTCGTTTCGACAACCACGACAGCCAAAAATCGCAACCAACAATATTCTAACGAAAGCTCGAACTAACTCGCGCCGAACTCTTCATCCGGGAAGACTCTCCTCTTTCCAACGGCAGTCTTCCCCCTTCCTTTTAGTTCCTTCCCTTCTTCTCGGCAGCCGGCGGTGCCCGAGTCGCCTCCGAGCCCGCCGGCCTATCCCGGCGCGGTACCGCGGCTCCGGGCTTCGTGATCTTGAGCGCGACCTCGGCCCGCCAGCC
>NW_014566077.1:0-592 GCF_001313825.1 Dinoponera quadriceps | reverse complement strand
GGTCCGTTGGTGTTCCCACCGAAAATACTGACCATTGCAGTTGCAGAAAGAATCGGGAGACTAGTGTTACGCTCCTAGAGGTGAACGCAACGCCCGCGCGTGTAGGCGCGTCCCCCAAACGTACCCGAAAGCCGGCGGTGCAGGTCAGAGACCGGAAGGGTCTCTTTACACTGACGCGAGCGTACGCAGGGTGGTCCTAATTTAGGTCAGGGCACCGAAGCCCTTTACCTGGGATGGGACCGCGAGCGGAGTAACTGGGGAAAGGGTAGTGAACGCGCGATGGTATTAAATAAAATGGGAATTTTAGAATAATAATTTCGATATTTATTGTACGTTTGCGTGTAATATTANATTACAATATTGCGAGAGTGGTAAGATTACAAAATAGAACGGTGTACGGAGCGATTACAATAATACGGTGTGTGAGTGTGTATACACGTGTGTGTGTGTGTGTGTGTGTGGTTACAGGGAGTGTTTTAAGGGGAGGGCAATGAATTTGGAGTGGGGGGTTCCTAAGAGGAAGTAGGGGAATCGTACGGGGATGGAGATGGGTCTGGGGTCCGTGGGTCTGGGATAGGGGATCGCGAGGGTG
>NW_014566076.1:0-431 GCF_001313825.1 Dinoponera quadriceps | reverse complement strand
TTATGTATCATATTATGTGCATATTGGCCGTTACAGTAAGTACTAAGCAACGAATAAATTTCATTATGACTCCACAAAGTATTTTGTATCAATGAGTACATAATTTAAACTATATTATACGTGTTTTGCATTCGAAATGTATTTAAATTTCGACATTTTATTCAACAATATTTAAAAAGCAAGATAACACTTCAAGTGACACATGAATTAACACATTGGTGATACATTAGAAAATAAGAAATCTCATTTTTATGCAAGTATGTTTTAGTTATATAAAACGAGATTTCTTATTCTCCGAATATATGTTCAAAATTCTAGAAACCTTGAGCAAAATTTTATCCATAGCCAATGTATTAATATTATACTTTGCTCAAAGTGTGTTGATACCAAATAAAAGAAATGATTCCTAAACAATTATCAATCAATTTCAC
>NW_014566075.1:0-996 GCF_001313825.1 Dinoponera quadriceps | reverse complement strand
TGCGAAATAGCTCAGACAGGTAGAAAAGATAATCCTACCAGGGTTGTCCAGTCGATAACGCCCCGGAGAGAAGTTACACTGAGGGTACTGGCCGACTGGTGACTGGCCGACTGTATGACTGGCGGCGCTTTGATCGCTGCGACTGGTGACTAGTCGACTGGCGGCGCTTTGATTGCTACGACTGGTGACTTGTCGATTGGCGGCGCTACGATCACCGTGACTGGTGACTGGTCAACTGTAGGCGCTCCGATCGCCGTGACTGGTGACTGGTCAACTGGAGGCGCTCCGATCGCCGTGACTGGTGACTGGATGACTGGCGGCGCTCCGATCGCCGCGACTGGAGACTGGTCGACTGGCGGCGTTCCGATCGCTGCGACTGGCGACTGGTCGACTGGCGGCGCCCCGATCACAGCGACTGGGCCACGACAACTGGCGGCGCTAGCGAGACGCCACGGACGTGGCGACCTCAGAACTAGTCACGACTGGAGATGTGCACGCGCGTCACTTCGAGAAGTCGACGCCGATTGGCGAATTGATACGACGACGACTAGTCTCGCGCCTGCGTGTCGACTGAATGCTACACCCCGATTGGCTCAAGCGTGCAGACCAATGCGGGGCCTATCCGGGACTGTTAAGCCTACCTACGAAATTGTTCTGTTGCTTGCAACGCCTTTTGTTCCCGGACCGTCCAACCATAAGCACGTAGTGCGAGACGCTCCCGGATATTAACGTTAAGTGAGCTCGAGATACGCGCCGTTCGTCTCGAAGCCCCCGCGATCGACATCTTAACCAGCGAGTGCGACCTGGACACGAGGACCCTCAGAGCAGTCGAGAAGGACGCCCGGGACCCCCGTGGAAGGCCTCTAGGTGACCGGAGATGGAATCTACGAAGTTGCGTCATCACCTACGGTGAGCCTAAAGGGACAAGCTCCATCGAGGTTCCCCCTGATAATTACCGTGCCCGTCTGTTTCGTAGCGTCGTGCCAACTAGCGAAG
>NW_014566074.1:0-992 GCF_001313825.1 Dinoponera quadriceps | reverse complement strand
TCTGGTCACGGAAAAAAATTTTTAATCTTTTTTGTGGAGCTGGACAATGATTATATAAATAACGTCCCGAATATCCCTCGATTTCTTCCTACTATCTGCATTTAGAGAGAAATTAGGACGTGTAGAAGAAATTCTGACGTTAGATTCGGATTCAGCGGCTCAAAATACATAAGAATAACCTAGCCACTTGTTTCGTGCAGAAAAATTTTTTTTTGTAGACCTGTGTTATTTGTAACTCTAAAACAACGGTATAAAGAACACATGTTCATAGGACGTATATTTATTTTAATATGTAGATTCACCCCCTGAAATATGGACATGCATTTATGAATCACCCTGTATACGTAATGTGTTATACAAGGTCCCATTTAACTGGAGCATCTGAAATATTTTGCTATTTTTTATGATAGAAAAAAAATGCAAGAAGAAAACATTAGTTCAGAGGGGCAAATATTATAATAGGCAGAATATTTTTTTCAGGGTCATATTTTTTGAGATTTTAGTCATTGAATTTTTTTTTAACGGAACGACGTATTTTCATTATCACTATGTGATAGTCAAAACGAATCCTGAGACGTATAACACTATGACCTTCGCGTAACCTTGAATGAGATAAATGCATAAAAGTTGAGTAATTGATGCAAATAATGAAATAATGATGACAGAATGATTAATGAGAAAGAAAATTTATTTTAACAGGTGATGTCCATTAACTTCAACACATTTGTGTAAACGAGTAATGAACGATTCTCTGGTCTTCCTTATGATTTCCTTGCTAATATCATCATATGCGGTTCTAATCCATTCTTTCATGTCTTCCGGTGTTGTGGAAATTTCGTTTAAACTTTTAATTTTACCACACTTCAAAGAAAAAAATTTAGAAATATAAGGTCCGGCAAACGTATAATCTATCGAATATCTACATTACAACCAATTCAGCGTTGCGGAAATGTTTGGTCTAGTACTTGGCGGGTTATTAATGCATTGTGTGC
>NW_014566073.1:0-934 GCF_001313825.1 Dinoponera quadriceps | reverse complement strand
GTATATGCCATATGGCAAGGATGCATCTACCGATATCTCTTCCACAAGCTCGATTTTCGTGACGTGCCCACGGACGAACGATGAAAAGAATGCGTCCCGCACAATCAACGGAATGAAGTGCTGAGGCGGTTTCATGATAATCCGACCGCGAGTCACAAGGGAATCGCCCATTAGCCGCATCACAAAGACCATTAGCCGCATCACAAAGAGATAATACTGGCCGTGAAAGTTCCGTGATATTGCCTGGTACGTACGGACATGCACCAGTTGCCTCGTACACAAGACTGTTTAACGACGTCCCCCTGGGTTCATGGGCTACCGCCGTCAAGGCTCCATAGAGGCAGATCGCGATTGATTTCGTCATCCCACTGTCAAAATCCTCTCACGGCCATGCGTTGCTATTAACAATCCAAGACCGATTAACAAAATGGATCGGGCTTTGTTTGTTCCGCCGCGCAACCGCTCAGGCAGTAGTTGCTGAAGTCGCTCAACGCGTAATTTATCGTCACGGCTGCCCGGAGAGTATCGTCTCCGACAACGGAAAACAGCTAAAGTCTCGGCAACTTTCCACCTTGTTACGGGCTTTCAGCATTAAACAACGCATTACACCTGCCACAGTGTAATCCCGTCGAACGCGCTAACCGTACGATCAAAACAATGATCGCCCAATATACCGGGAAGATTCAGCGCAAATGGGACGAGGCTATTCCGGCAATATAGTTTGCGTACAACATCGCCACACAGGAATCGATCCGGGTTACACTCCAGAGTATCTAAATCATGGCCGAGAGATACAAACACTACATGACAACCAGCAGCAGGGCGCCGCGCTCCCACCGACAGAGAAGTACCGCAGGCACATAGAGGAAGCATTCGAGCTGGTCTGAGTTAATCTTGCGCGCGTTTACCAAAAGCAGGAACACTATTACAACCT
>NW_014566072.1:0-1536 GCF_001313825.1 Dinoponera quadriceps | reverse complement strand
TTTTGGTGCTATTGAACACACAATAGTATTAAAACTTTTGTTATCGTTTGTCCAAAACCTCCTAGACAGTGTTAAATACCGAAGTAATTAAATAAAAAATACCAAAGTATGTACCTGTCGATCCTGTTTCTTTTATCTCTTCAAAATTTAGCCGCGTCGAGCCTTTTCGAGCCGTTCGACGACACTGCGGCGCGCTCCACTAAACTGGCTTAAAACTCGTAAAAAAATGGAATTCTTTATTTAAACTATTAGAATCTTATTTTTAAGACTATAAATTACTTTTTAAGCAAAAAAAAGAAAAATCGCTTTTTAGAAGCATTTAACACTTTTGCTATCATCACCGCATATATACGGCGTCCCGATTCTTGTATCTGAGCTCACCGTCGCAGATGTGTCATGCGCGTTCTTTATCAGTTTATGATAACGTATTGCAATAAATTTGGAAATGAACAAATGAGTAATGTTAAGCTAAATAACAATAAAATAGATGTAGGATATCCTTTGTCAAGAAATAATTACATTTTTATGTTATAAATATATCCTAAAATGACCCATGTCAATTTGGGATATATTCTAACAAAAAAAGACCCTGGGCNATATCCTAAAATGTAGTACAAGATTTTCTTCTGACTTTGGTAGCGAACGTGTTAAGATGTTGTAACCTCTTAACCAACTCAGCTATTTTGAAGTTATCGACATCTTATCTAGCCTATCTTAGTACCAATTAACATTTACAGCTAAATTCTAATATAACGGGAATTTTAATTTCAATTTTGTCCGGATACTAACGGCATACTCTATGCTTTAGCTGCATTTTGATACCCACTTCAATACTACATATTTCAATACTGGTATTGAAAATTTATAATATATATAACATGAACTATTGATTTTCCACACTGGCAGTGAATATCACAACGCAGCCTTTATCGACAACGAGAAAAAGAGATTAAGTAAAATACTTCATTGATTGAGAATATATACGTAATAACGGATGGGCATCATTATATTTGTGTTGTCATCATGATACTATACACGGGGTGTAAAAAAATCATCAATTGTTGTGCGCACATGAACAAGAGTCTCTTGTGAGCGTAAAGTTCAATTCAAAATAACACAACGGCGCATTAACAATAACACTATGATTCTTCAATTTATTGCTTCCTTGAAGGAGCACAACACACGCGTGAGAGTTCCGCGACGCACTCACTCTCAGAAACGTTAACAAGAACTGAAAGTGTGAACGCAAATTCAATAACACTCGGTAAACTTTGTAAATACCGCACGCAGTTATTACAAAGAAGTATTTCAATGGACAAATTGCGATTGACGACGAGCAATCGACAACGCGTAGCACAATCACGAATATGTCCTGTCACAAGCTATGCAGAAACGTACTGAATCGGGTTCAAAAACTCCCGAAAAGCTCCCTGTTTCGTTTTCTTTTTAATCTCGCGTTTCTAAGACACGAAAATATTAATACAATAAAAGGAAAATAACGCGCGTGCCTAGCGACAGCCGATACGATGTTGTCAG
>NW_014566071.1:0-473 GCF_001313825.1 Dinoponera quadriceps | reverse complement strand
ACCCTCTAACTGTGGGCCTCGCGGTCGGCGTTGCCGTCCGCGCGTCGGCCACTCGACTCGAGTTCGCCCCGATCGGGACCGACAGCTCCGGGGTGATTTAAGTCGGTTGCCGGGGGGGGGGTTCCGTACGGTCGCCGGCGTCAGTCGGCGACCGGCGCAAATGGGGAAAAGACCGAAAAATAGAAGAAAATAAAGAACCACGACCTCGCCAACTCTTTCCGGTGTTTCGCCATTTTCTTTATTTTAATACCGCGACAACAATATACAACTTAACGCTCGTTACTTCGCCGCGGCGGACCCGAAACGTCCGCTTCTCGCGTTCGCGTATTGACCGGCCGTCGAGCCAAGGGGCCGGGACCTCGCACGCCACGAATATTCAGAATCACAGAAAAGAAATATAATTAACGATACTGAATGCGGTGAAGCGGCCTTACAAGTGCGGGCTCCCGGGCGGCTGGTCCTCTTCGGAAATC
>NW_014566070.1:0-1531 GCF_001313825.1 Dinoponera quadriceps | reverse complement strand
AGCCGAAATGGGATACAATATGATAAAACCTTTCATAAATGCGGAATTAATAAATTTGGTAAGAAAATTTTTTCAATTTTTTTTAACAAATTATTTCTCCTCGATAAAATTATTGTTCCCACAATCTGCTGCCATTGGCAAGAAGAGGTGGAATAATGTGATATACAAGATCGTTTCAGAATTCACGGGACAAGTTTCAGGGAAGGGTACGCCTCACCAAGAGAATCAGGTTTTATCAAGGAATCTGTGTCTTGCGACGCGTCTTTATTTGGGTTACCTGTTAAGTACGCAAACAAAGCATTACATATAACATCTGGCGATATAAGCTTACGTTTTTTGATTTTATTTTTGCATTATTTTTTTTAATTTTATTTACAAATTCTATTGCAGAAGATACTCAAAGTACTTGTTTTACATCTAATTGCATATATACATACATACATACATACATACATGCATACATATATATATATATATATATATATATATATATATATATATATTTGCAGCATTGAATATCTAAATAAAATTAAAAGAAAAACAACAAAAGGGTAAAAACGAGATGAAAGAACGCAGAATAATATTTTCAGGCGTCACTTGCAACCCAGTAAACATTAAATCATTATTACAACGTTATTACATTGATATTTTATAACACATAATGTTTTCAAATATGTAGTTCTTAATGTTGTACGCAACGTTATTTTAACAGTATTTGACCCGAACATTAGAAATAATATTTACACAATATGATTTTAATATTTAGGAATATTATATTACCAAGTAACAGTTTAAGAACAATTATAAAATATTATATATATGTATTATATATATGTCAAAATTTATATAAAACCCACATAAAATCAATGTTTCGTAAGATTGATTTAATGTTTATGCATACTGGGAATGTGTCGTACAACTGGTTACTTCAAAAGTGGTCCGAACAAGGTCGCATCGAAGGGTTTCTAGACAAAAATTGATTCTCTTGATAAGAACTACCATCCTCTGAAGTTCGTTCCAGGTGTCCTGAAACAACTTGTGAATTTAAAAAATTAAATCACGGTGATAGAAAATATTACATCAAATATTTTAATTGGTTCTTTCTAAATTAACAATATTTGCTTATTAAGTATATCAAGTCTATCAAGAATAATGTTAAATAGAAGATATACGCGATACTGAGTAATATCTTTTCACAGATATACCTCCACACGTCAGTGCAAAGCTTAAGCGAGTACATTCCAATAGACGTATTGCCCAACGAGTGTGGTGGGAAAGCAGGTCCGATAAAGGAATTGATGGACGCGAATTATAAGAAAATCGAAAATTTCCGCGAATGGTTTTTGGAAGATGAAAAGAACAATCGCGTGAACGAGTCACTACGGATCGGCAAAAGCAAGACATCTGGTGATTTGTTCGGTGTGGATGGGAGTATCAAACAAATAAAAATCGACTGAGTCAATTTTACGATACATAAGTATACATGTAGTGTTAAATCAATATTGGAGAGAGAAACTTTAAAAATACTTCA
>NW_014566069.1:0-825 GCF_001313825.1 Dinoponera quadriceps | reverse complement strand
ACGATTGATAAATAATAAACCAATGACTGATTGTGAGAGGTGTATTTACCTTCTACGTCTTGAATTTCTATATCTGAAGAAAAATTTGAAAACATTTTTTGCTATTCCCCAGCTCACAATAGCGTTTACACTGCTAAGATCAGTCGATCGATTAAAATCAAAAGGCTCCGAAAGAACAATCCTAACATTTGGAACAATCGTCACTTGTTTTGACATAACTACGAATCGCTATTCATCTGTTTTGCATGTTGCCAATTGCTTAAAACCGTATATGTTTCGATTTATCTATAAAACCAATGTTGTTAGATCGCGACGGCACAGTGCCGTAGACGGACACATCGAAATACATATGACGGCAACGTCGAAATACATATGACGGCACCTTGCCATCGACGGACTACAAAGTGTTATAGATGTTAATTACATCTAGTACTTTAAATCTTTTGTGCTTTAAGTCATCTATTATATCTTCTTTTTGGCACGTTGGATGTAGTCCCCTTGCCATGACTTTAATTGGTCTCTCATTCTTGTTTTCATACTTGTACCATTGCGTTTTTGCTGCATTCAGTGATGTTACAAGTGCTCTATATGTTTCAGTGTTTTCGGGGTGTTTACTTTCCATACGTTGTTGTTTAGTGCAGTATACTTCATATTCTTTAGTTGTAACTGACTTTATTAGTGTGTGCAGCGCCGCATAATCTATTAACTCCGTTATATTTAAAGGTGGTGGTTGTCTCTTTCTTCTCCGTTTCTTCTCCTTCCCTTCTCGTGCGTTAGATTTTTCAGCTCCTTTTTGTTCTGTTTCTGGCAAATATTCAGCCTTTA
>NW_014566068.1:0-343 GCF_001313825.1 Dinoponera quadriceps | reverse complement strand
AGAGAGAGAGAGAGAGAGAGAGCATTTTTAAATATTATTTATGGATTCTTAAAAAAATCGTACGAAGCTCGACTTATAATTTTTTTCTTTGAATTTAAATTATTAGGTACTGATGTATTTAATGTCAGCAATAATGATTGAAAATTAGAATAGTACCAATTGATATCAACCTTCTTATCGGAATGGCTCCGATAAATGAACGGAACTAATGAGATGCAATCGGTAAACAATAATGGATAAAAAAGCATTGAATTTATACTTTGTATTTCAACAAGATAATATATGTTAATTATATCGCAGATGCACATATGTAACTTGTACGCTATAATACGTTACAAGTTAT
>NW_014566067.1:0-458 GCF_001313825.1 Dinoponera quadriceps | reverse complement strand
TATCGTAAAGAAGATAAGATTACGATGGCTCGTCGTTAAACGTGCCATGTGTTTCCAAATGCGTTTGTCATCTTTTCCACCTTCATACATAGCCGGTCGGACTCAGGCCCCTTGTTGGAATTTTAGGTTCTTAGGATCGTTTATGACATCCAGATGATATTAGGAATTTTCCAGAGTATCCGTTTTCCAATCCTCCTTACCCGTTTTCTACGTAAACTCCTCTCATTGGCGATCGTCATCCGCCACCCCCAAAAATCTTCCACATATAATCCTCACTCTCTTGCCACGTGTTTCTGCCCTTTTGACTTCTGCGTGTGGTCATTTTTCAACATCTACTGCATTCATGCAAATTACGGCTGCCGCGACGACTTTGCCTTTGTTGTTCGGATTAAGATCTCTCCAGTATCATTTGTTTTGCGAAAACTCGCTGTGCGTAACTCGGGATTTCATTGAAGATA
>NW_014566066.1:0-1092 GCF_001313825.1 Dinoponera quadriceps | reverse complement strand
CCGAAGACCCACATTGGTTTGCTCATCGGGGGAATGACGGGGAGGGTAAGGTGGCCATATACTGAAGGAGCGACAAAAATTCCCCGCCGGCGAAGTGCGTCCACGCCAACGGGGAAGTGGTTGCAGCCGTGTGGGGGGCCATTGCGGTAGTCGGGGTTTATGTCTCCCCCGCAAAGAGCCGGGCCCAATTTGAAGACCTGATGGACAGGGTGGGGGAGGACATGAGAACCAAGTGCCTCCCCCGCCCGACGGTCCTGGCGGGGGACTTCAACGCCAAAGCCAGGCGTTGGGGTTGCCCCCGGGACAGTCCACAGGGCCTGGCTCTTATGGAGTGGGCGGCGAGCCTGGACCTTACTCTCCTCAACGTAGGGGTGGGAGAGTACCTGTGTCCGCGCGCAGGGCGAATCCATCGTGGACTTAACTTGGGCCACGCGTCCTGCGTGCGGGCTGATACAGGCCTGGAGGGTGGTCACAAAGTTGGAGTCACTTTCGGACCACCTCTACATAGAGGTGGTCCTGACCGCCACCCCCCAGGAAGTGTCGGCTCGCCGCCAGGAAGGAGGGAATACCCCTCCGCGAAGATGGGCCCTCACAGGGTTGNAAGATGGGCCCTCACACGGTTGAAGGAGGACGCGTTGTTGGCCTCCATCCGTGCGGCGATCTGGGTTTCCGAGGAGCCCGACCTCGGGACCCGGGAAGCAATCGAGGAGGAAGTGGCGGGACTCGGGGCCATGATGGAGAAGGCTTGTGATGCCGCCATGCCCCGAGCCCACCGCTTGTCGTTCCGGTCCGCCTACTGGTGGACGGCGGAGATTGCGGAAAAGAGGCGATCCGCCGTCCACTGGAGGAGATTGCTCCAAAGAGCCAGGCGGACCGGCAATGCCGCACGGACGGAGGAGGCACAGGAGGGCTACCGAGCTGCACGGACCCTCCTGTGCGCGAAAATCGGGGAGGCGAAGGGCATTGCCTGGACCGAGCTGCTGGAGACCCTGGACTCCGATCCGTGGAGGCGACCGTACCGCCTAGTTAGGCGTAAAATGAAAGGTCGGTCGCCCCCTGTAACGGAGACTCTGGACCCTCGGCTCGTCGACG
>NW_014566065.1:0-644 GCF_001313825.1 Dinoponera quadriceps | reverse complement strand
TTGTTAAGATTATTTGTCTATAAAATATTTTTATTAATGGCATAAGCAAATTAGTAGTTTTTTAACATCGTGATATGATTACTTTCATTGTAACGAATCTGCAATGTACCTTCGGCAACCTAAAAATATTATTAAATTTATTGTCAAATAGTTTTCAAAATTAAACATAGCCTGGAAAGGCATTACTGTATTAAGATTACCATGCTCAAACCGTAATCTTCCTCNCGCAAATGTGGGTTTTAATAACACAATAGATGATTTCAGTGGCGGCAATAAAGACGCATCGTATTCTTGAAGGGCCATTAGATGCTTGTAAATGGTCGTACAATAAATCTTGTAATTTTCAACAAAAGGTAGTTGTGTAGATATGGTGAATATGTACTCAATAAAAGCGTTAAGCTTTTCCTCCCACGTCTTGTACTTGGATAATTCAATTAGAATCTGTTAACAACAATCATGATTGTTGAGTGATTGTGTCACAATGTATAATGCGAAACTTACATTACAACATACCATTGTACTATCAACCGTAGAGAACATATCCAATATACCTATAAGAACGTTATTTTGAAACTCATCAATATTGATAAAAGGAAAGTGTTGTTCTGTCAAAGCTTTTATCTGATCGGGCGCGCCGTCGATTA
>NW_014566064.1:0-440 GCF_001313825.1 Dinoponera quadriceps | reverse complement strand
CAATAACTTGATGTAAACTGAATATTTTTGATAGATGTCATAGAAACCAAACAAAACAAAATTAAGGCCCTTTCAAAATAAATGTTCCCTATCGAGACATTTGTATTTTGACGCTCACTTCATACCGGTACACCTAGTATGTAATGTCGGATATATCATACGATTTAACTGAAAAGCTCAGATTTAACTTTGAATTAAAATCTGAGTATTTCATATGAGATGAATTTCAAATGACAATTATTGGTGCGGACCAAAGAGAGAGAGGGAGAGAGAATTGTGTGATTTTTTCGACTATGTGAAAACTTGTCTTTTTTATCACGGAGAATGTAACCCTTCTTTAGCCCTTCTAAGACCCAATAACTTTTGTGAGAGATATCCTTATTTAAATATCTATAAATATGCTCATCCTGCTCATCCAGATTTGAGTGTAAAAAAGTTTT
>NW_014566063.1:334-692 GCF_001313825.1 Dinoponera quadriceps | reverse complement strand
CGACGAGACCGACATAGCGGCGAAAGCAAGGTGGGTCGTTCGGGGACCCTCTCGTAATCGCGGAGGTACCGCACATCGGCGGCAAGGCGGGTCGCTGGAGGCACGATATCCCGTATCGGAGTGTCGTATGGCCTCCAGGGCGAGTTCCGGTCAATTTGGGCCAACACTCTCTCGGTGTCCGAGCAACCAGCGCTAGCTCCACCAACTGTACTGAGCGTCGTACGAAACATCTCCTGGTCCATCGGACCGGATCCACGAGCGAACAATAATCAATCCAATAAGCCGGATACGCGTCACAAACATTTTCTGGTCCATCCCGCCTGATCAGCGTGTGACCGATAACCCGCGCTACGATCTG
>NW_014566063.1:0-223 GCF_001313825.1 Dinoponera quadriceps | reverse complement strand
AAAAAATTCATTAATTTATTGAAACAAAATGTATAAGTATTATTAACCAATAGTCTATTACTAACAATTCAAACTTATTTTGTTAATAACTTTTTAATAAACAATAAGCGAACGTTGAAACTTTTTGTAATTCAGAATGGTGACCTTTACAACATAGGTTTGTTCGTTTTCGCACTACACTAGAATTGCTCTGGAACTGCACTGAACTGAACTGAATCGCACT
>NW_014566062.1:873-1080 GCF_001313825.1 Dinoponera quadriceps | reverse complement strand
TTCGAAGGTTTCGGAACGGTAATTATCTTACAAGATAGACTACAAATAATGGAATTAATAACCATGATTTCATAATAATATCAAAGTTACTACATACAAAATAACCTTTTCATATAAATTTTTTTATTTTTAAATACCGCACATAAAATACTTTACTTGTTAAGTATGAGTGAGTTCTGATTTAAAGCTTATCAATAGTGATGTTTG
>NW_014566062.1:0-741 GCF_001313825.1 Dinoponera quadriceps | reverse complement strand
ATATACATTTTCTACTCTATAAAAAATCAAGATTGAAATAAGATTAGATGTTATAAAGGTTAATATCGATTCAGCCAACTGGAATTTTGAACTATCTACCAGCAAGCACTATGTATAAAATTCACGATAGAAAGATAATTGAATATGCGACGAGATATACTTTCCGCTGACCCGAGACAATTTCACAAATCATCTCGTTATAAAAATTCAATTACTATTAATAGAGTTGTTCACATTCCATTCGGAAAATTCCATGACCGAATCGAGAAGAAATGAGCTTATCGGAATATAAAATTTATTTATATTTCATATCTTGCAGTTATACTTTATGTGTTGTGACGATGCAAATTTTCGTTCGTCACTCAGGCCGTANTATTTTATGTGTTGTGACGATGCAAATTTTCGTTCGTCATTCAGGCCGTGGCCTGGCCAAGGGGGAAGCCGGAGGCTCGCGCCTTCTCGTAAGAGAAGGCGACCGAGTTACCGAATTTTGGTCCTGTGCGCCGTTTGTGCACAGGACATAACCCGCGGCTATTATAATTTTTTTTTGAATGTAAGAACATCCGTAGAACATTGGACGGCAAGCAGGCAGACAGGAAGCGGAGCTGCCGGCAGGAAATCAAGTACACGAGGGCCCGGAAAGAACGGCTAGAACGAAACGCGGAGGGACGGGGAGACCTTCGCCCGGACGGACAGCCGGCGACAGATAGCGGGATGGCCATCTTGCGCTAAGACAGGCGC
>NW_014566061.1:0-380 GCF_001313825.1 Dinoponera quadriceps | reverse complement strand
CATGCTTAACAGTTTATTTTTTAATTTCTATCTATCACCATTCGTAAGAGTACCCTCAAAAACATAGGGTACATTTATTTTAAATAATTTTTCGTCTTGAATTTACTGATGTGTATTGATTCAAACTTGAACTTATAGTTATGTCATTTGGGCCGAAACAGGTTAAATAAACATCTTGAACTCTATTATATGAACTTTACGCAAAACTCAGAACGAAAATATGCAATAAGAAATATTAAATAATAATTGTGTATTTATAAATCAATGTCTGGAACTAGTCATAACATTGTCATCAAGATTTGATAGGATTGACTACAGTAGCAATATATAATGTTATGGAAATTGATTCACTTCTGTTTGAATTATTCTCAGGTGTTAGG
>NW_014566060.1:0-515 GCF_001313825.1 Dinoponera quadriceps | reverse complement strand
AAGCTACAAAGATTTAAAAATTAAAAAGTACCTAAAAGCAGAAGAAAAACCAAAAAGTATTATAAAAAATAATTTAGGAAAATAAGCAATAAATAGAAGAAGTATAAGTATTCGTTTTACATTTGTCACGAATTAACGGTAAAAAATGATGCAAAAAAAGAGTAAAGTTTAAAAAGTGCGAAAGAACAGAATTGAAATTTTTAAAAAACTTAGAAATGTTTCAAAAGCAAGGTAGAAATAAATAACAAATAAATAGGTAACAACAAAATATATAATACTTCGATTTGTGAAGAATTAGAAGTTCGAATGCAAGAATGACCTTTAGGTTCTTAATGAAAACTGGCTGTAACTTTCGAACGAGTGATGTTAGTGGTGTGGTGCTGGGTTCGTTAGAAAGCCTGAAAAAAGGGGCGTCGGTCCTCACACCCCCGATATATTATTACCAATCGTGGCAAAGTTGTGAGGCGTCTCCATTCCAAAAACGCAACTTCCAAAAATACAGCGCCTCAACGGGA
>NW_014566059.1:0-1747 GCF_001313825.1 Dinoponera quadriceps | reverse complement strand
TTACAGTTTGCCAACTTTGCCGCTCGTTTTGCCGTTCGCCAATATTTACAAAATCGTGCTCCGATGCGCATTTCTAACTTTCAGATATTTGCGATCAACAATGCGCCTTTCAACGTCGCCATATCTGCATACGTCGCTTTGATGCGACTAGAGGAAGAAAGGGGCTATGCAACGAACATCCACGTCGTGACCACGGACGTGGACGATGTGGCGCGTCGACAACGAACGACCATACGCGAATAGACCTGGCATTATATTTTCAAATGTGTATCTGGTGCAAAATTAATACGATCTGCAGCAATTACGTGCGGCGTATCTCAAAGGAATAGATACGATTGAATTCTCTACAGGAAAATCGGTATATAGAATTACCGGTGGTGAGTTAGGATAACGAGATGATAGTGCAGAACGAGAACATTTTGCCTCACGGGGTAGAAACCGACCAGAGATTGTCGTTTCTCGCTCTGACTATACATCCATTGGCGGTTGCCGTGCTCGAAGCTCGATCCGCCGCGTATTCGACAGCGAAGGAAAAACAGCTAGAGGCCCTATCTAATTATAATATTCGCGTACGCACCGTCTCTGAAAGCGCGCGACGAGGGTGGCCCCTCATCGACCGCGGCGGCGAAAACGCTGGCGACCGAAACTGCGACAACGGGGAAAATGAAGAAACAGCTTACCAAAGAGAGGAAATAACGTCGATGTCAGGAGCGATTGGCAAAATGGGAGTAGCAATTATCGTCGCTAAATTTTGACATCACGTTGATGTCTCGCTCTACGAGCGAGAAGTGGATCTGCTGACCGCGGCGAAAAAATTGCTCAGCGGTAATCTCTTTCTGGCTCGAGTGTACGATATAGTCGATGAGAGCAATACACGCAATTTGTCGTGTATTCCTCTCAGTTACTATTCGTGGGAGTACAATCATCTGTTTCTGTCGATGAGACTGCTCTTCTATGGATTCGATCGAGAAGTGAATATTCTGCTGAATACCTATCCGTCGGAGCCGCGATTCTTTTGCACGCAAATCAATTTCGATTTGCTGAAACTCATAATCGCGCGATATCGGTCGCAAGTCGGCTCTTGCTTCCTGCCCAATGTGTTATTATTACGCCAGCGACGTCTCGGAGCGCGGTATGAACGCCGGAGAACGACCGTGTAAAATGAAATTTGATTCGGTGGCTATTCGCCGACTTTATTAAAATACGAACGACGGAACCGAATGTTTCAACGAGAAAACGACATTTGGAGATTTGAATCTAAATTCCGGACTAAATATGAATCAAGTTTTAGCTTACGACGCCCAAGATTGCGCAGCTGCGTACTTCTTGTACAAGAATATCATCTTTGTGGGCAATATGGTGGAATATTTGCGCCAATTCTTCATCGGCATTTCCAAAGTTTTGCACGTGGGTAGCAATCGATTGTTAAACAACGCTTTCACCCTTCAGGCGCTTTTTCTGAACAGTATCGTAGCGGCGCTTCAACCGACGAATCTCAGCACCGTCCGATTTTTGCGATACATGGCCGATTCGACGAGAGGATCGTCGCGCTACACCACCCACGAGCTGTGACGATTGGAAAACCGCAGAGCGGCTTACTACGAAGTTACGATCTTGCGCATCGGCAAGAAGAACTTCGTGGGAGGTGTCGATTCTGCGCTCTCGGGACATTTCTATAGGAATCAAATAGTCGAACTGGATTTCAAGTACTATTATCCGTTTCTCGCGCTCGTGCATCTCCTCTCTT
>NW_014566058.1:0-1713 GCF_001313825.1 Dinoponera quadriceps | reverse complement strand
ACACTTGACCCAGCGATGCTCCAACTTCTTTAACCCATCTGAAAAATACGTTTTCTCTGTCTGCAAAGTATTCTCTCTTCCACCATGACAACGCACAGACTCACACCTCCGCCGTCGCCACGGCCAAATTGGTCGAATTGGATTACGAACTGCTGTCCCATCCACCGTATTCTCCAGATTTGGCCCCGTGCGACTTTTTTTGTTTCCAAACTTAAAAAAGTCACTCGTCGGGCAGAAATTTGAGCCAAATGAGGAGGTCATCGCCGCCACGGAGGCCTATTTTGTAGACTTCGAGAAAACGTATTTTTCAGATGGGTTAAAGAAGTTGGAGCATCGCTGGGTCAAGTGTATCGAGCTAAAAGCAGACTATGTTGAGAAATAAATCGCCACTTTTCCAAAATTTTTGTTTTTCCTTTGTAGGCTAAGTACTTATCGGACTGCCCTCGTAGCTTTTCGAATAAAATTTGACCAGTCAACGATGGTATACGAATTTATTTCTATTTCTCGTTCCAGAAAGTTAAGACGTGGTGGGTTCACAGACACGAAATATCCGATAAACCTGCAAGTTGCTTCGATGGAAATATTAGCGTTTTCAAACCACGTGCCTTTCTAAATCGTTGCACTGAACGAACACGATTCAATCTGAATCGAATGACCTTATTTCACTTTCCTCTTCTTTTGACATCTCCATTTCAACGTAGAATTGTCAAATATTGCTTTTCCCACAAAATAAACAGATTATTGATTTCTTAATTACGTGATATGATTTAAAAAATTCCAATAACTCTTCTTGATTGTCACGCATCGGCATAAAAGATTTCAGATTCAAAACACAGCCTTGACAATACATTGTCTAAGTATATGTATCTCTGTTCATATACTAAAGGAATCTGTCAATATATTCTATTATCCAAACGAAGCATACCCCGTAATGTTGTGTATATAAACTCGATTGGACACAAAAGAGAAGGAAGGCGAAGGAAAGTATGTGACAAACAAAATCATAATAATCATAATTGAGAAATTCTACGAGTTATATATAATATTCAGATTACCTAAGATTAAGTTTCAAATTAGAAATAGATTCGTTTGCATACAGTAATTTAATATATGCAACTTTATTTGCAGCAATATTACAGTACTATATATAACAAAACACAATTTCTGCTACCAAACGTGAAATAGTTGCAATTTTAAGTATCGGAAAAACTCAACTGTATTAAAGATACATTTAATTTATTTTTACGAAAATAACGTTACGTTATTAATTCCAATAAACAAGAAAATAACTAATTATTTCTTAGCTTATCTATCACAGATGGCTAAGAATTATAAATGAATGGAGAAGGCGTTCATCGAAAACATGAAACTTACGTTGGGAGTTTATATCGATGGAAAAGGCGAATCACATTTCAAAGGCAATAAAAGGCTACAAAATGGACAATGAATAAAGTTTATTTGCGATTTGATTTTGCGATTAAGCGCCACTGTATCAAGACGATTTAGATTTTAATAGATTTATCTTATTCTGATATATAATAAAAATTTATCAAAATTCCGGAAAAAAAATAAGTTCTGGAAAAATCACAAATCCGAAAAACGAATTTCAAGGTAATCTTATGAAATACGAATTTCCGGATTTCAATAAATTGCATGCATGTTCTATATAACTATTCTTCCTAAAAACGACATAAAATGTTGATATTCAAAATT
>NW_014566057.1:0-498 GCF_001313825.1 Dinoponera quadriceps | reverse complement strand
TACGCCTTGCGATAGGGCTTTCGCCTTTGGGACGGGCGCTCCGAGCCGCTACGTCACACATGATAGCGAGTTTACGTTTTCACTTTATGGGAAAAATTATATGACCGATATCCTGAATAAGTTGTCGGATCCAACCCTAATCAGGAATGAATCACATTGTTCCATCAGTCCTAATCAAATTATCTATATTCGAAGATCCTAGTTAGATATATAGGGTGTCCTATTAAAAAATTTGCACTAGATTATCTCTTTAGGAAAGCATTTAAGAAAAAATGTTCTCAACAAAAATTGTATGGTTTCAAGGGAGACATAAGATGGTTAGAACGATTTGACCTTGGATTGTTGTTTAAAGGTCACGTGAAAGTTACCTTGAAGTTCTTAAATGGAATTCCCTATTTTCATTCCATATTCTTGTAGCTTATCTCGAGAAGTTTCCGAAACACCATAAATAAATATTTTTTTGTTAAGTACTTATTAAATTATAAAACTTGAGTTTTG
>NW_014566056.1:0-1646 GCF_001313825.1 Dinoponera quadriceps | reverse complement strand
ATGCGAATATTAATTTGTAAGAAAATATTAAAGAAATAAACTTAACAAACAACCTCTGGAGTCAACTTGACCCCATGAAATGTAACTGAACGTCAGACTGCTTTGATATGCTTTATTCATTTCTGGAGTGAAAACTTTTTTGAATATAAAGTGATCCTTTGCGGTCAATTTGACCCCACATGTTGCAACACGTTTTTAAAATAAAATTTCCTCTTCTACTAATTTCTGGTATCAAAAATAGCATTCCATTTAAAAAACAAAAGATGATCATGNAAATTTCCTCTTCTACTAATTTCTGGTATCAAAAATAGCATTCCATTTAAAAAACAAAAGATGATCATGAAATGACCTTGAAAAAGGACATCCCTGACAAAGACAAGGTCGCTATCGGATGTTCTCCTCAGAAACCCTACAACTTCGTTTAAAATGTTTTCCTTAAAATGCTTTTCTAAAAAGATATTTCTATAGGTCTTTTAAAATAGAACACACTGTATGATATACACGCAAACATCTTATGCACAATATCTTATCTAAAAAGATTATTCTCGAAAGAGTAACATAGCGCAATGATTTATTTATAGAAATGCGTGTTATCAAATGTCTCGAAAAGTATCGAGGTATTGAAACCTCTTCTTCGCGATGCTGATTGGCTGTCTCAAAATATCGCTGCTTATTTCGATTCGTAGCTGTCATCGTATAAGTCATGCAATGTCAATAACAAAGATATCATTTCCTCGCTAACAAATTTTAGTCTTGGGCTTATTTAGTTATATAAAATATAAAATAAGATCTTTTTTCACGTACAATAGTAATTAGCAAAATAGCAAGTACGTAGCGCGCACTTATCTTGTTCTAATATATTAAAATTAACAAGTCCCAGCATACTGCGCAGCAGCGAAATTACGACAGTAGATAGCGAAGTAGTAGTTATAGATATAACATTCTCAACTGTAACGCACGTGCTATCAAAAGGAGATTGCAGACCATTAATTCAAAGTACTTATTATACTGAAAGTGTTTGTGCAGAATACGTCGATATACCAAACATTGCCACGAGTTATTTGAGCTCTATCATGTTGTGTCTTCCCGAATTGTGAAATTATATATGTGTTTATTTGGAATAACGTTCATGTGTCCGCTATAAAACAATACTTTATTTCTTCTGCCGTAGTGTAGTATAAAGGCTAAATAGGGGACAAAAAAAGTTTTAAATCGGTCATTATTTCAACAAATAATGATCTTCGCTTTATTATTAACATGCCTTTTTCTTGTGCTCTTACATCATTATATCGTTCATCTTGGAAGAAAAGGACGACTTATCAATCGTATTCCGGGACGCATGCCACTTCCTATTATAGGCAATATTCATTACTCTGTTGGATACTCGCCAGGTAATTAAAAATTCATATAATTCTACACGTAATGAGTCACTGATTTCATGTTTACATAGTGAGAAACTAAATTAGTATTTACGATCACAAACAAGATTTTGTAACAGCTTGTCAGCGAAAGGCTAGCCAATGTTAGTCAATAGATGTTGTCAATGGCGATCAAATCATATCATCATCATTCAGCAGTTTGCAGAAAAAGAATAATGCTATAATACTAGAGCACTCAATCTTAACATTATATATATTTCAGAGGAA
>NW_014566055.1:0-1703 GCF_001313825.1 Dinoponera quadriceps | reverse complement strand
CCGGTAGCGGTTCGAACATCCTATGCCCTTTTCACCGGCCACTCAGCCGTAGATCATCCGAGACACCGGCTCGGTTTCGGCTTAGACTACCGCGCGGGAATATATGCGCTTTTCTTATGCTCCTGTAAAATTGTACGCTTCGTGTTATTATAGGGTAACCAAATTTAATAAAATCTTTTACTTTAATGATATTAGTGTTAAACAATATTTATTTTATCTATTACAATCGTTTTCAGTTTAATATTTACATAAAATATACCATAATCCATATAACAATATTTGTCGAAAAAAGATTTAAAATTAAAAAAGGTTATTGTTACAAAAATGCCAGCTTTGCATTATTTGTAAAAATCTGTTTCTGCTCATAACTTTCGAGAAGAATGGCGTTTCTATAGTTGGGTCTGTGGACCAATAATCGTAGAGAACGTCCTTCTTTACTTGTCCCATAAGAACGATCAGGCCCAAAAATTCCTTCATTTCAGACACCGTGATGTCAGTCCATTTTTTCGTTTTTGGTGTAATTCTATATTTTTCCATAATTTGATCATGATACCTATTAGACTCCCTCACGAAGTGCTCAATCAGGTCACTTCCAATGAATAAATTCACAATATCTATTACGCTTTCAGAGGAACTTGGCATAATTTTTACGCCGGGGTTGCCTTCGAAAGGTTCCAAAATTATATTCTTGTCGTTCGTTGACCATGTACCACAGCTGTCTTTAACGTTATTATTTATGCCCTCGTCTTCTGAATCACTGTATATTAGTGATACAGAACGTCGCTTTCGAATCGTTATACTACTGCTATCACTTTCGTCATCAGTACTACTTGCTGAACAGCAGTGAAGACAATCTGACAGGTCGTCGAGATAAAACTCACCAACACTATCCTTTTCATTCATCTTTAAGGGCTAAATTTTAGAGAAAAGCAACGATTATCTGAATACAGAATTCGAAATGCTTGCTGCTTGCTACTTGTCAGTCTAACTTAACCAAATCTAACGGAAAAAACAAAAGTCGATTAATCGACGACCGGTCGTTAAGCGCTGTGGAATAAAAGTCGAATAATCGACGGCCGGTCGATAAGCGCTGAGAACAAAACGTCGATTAATCGACGGCCGGTCGGTAAAGTGTTAATTTGTTGTATTTCGTACTTTTCTGTATTCTATTGTTATTATGTAAAATATGTTGAATATCACATATTTAATAGCCCGAAATTATTAGAAATTTATGTGACATCAGCAACTATGTTTGCAGAAACTTCGATAGGCATTTCATTGCAAGATGCAGGTTCTTCTCATGAAGAATATCGTCATACGGTTCAAGATATAGGCAAATTTATGTTCAAAAGGTAATTTTTACTTTAGGTTATAAATACATCTGGTTTGAATAAAATCTTCCTAAGCGATCTAAAAATAATAAAATGTGATTTTTAAACTTATTTAAATGTGAATAATTTTGTTTAGATTTTTCAGACCATGGCTTTATAATGAAACACTATTCAATTTAACGTCAACTGGTAGGGCGCATAATAAATATCTCAACATCTTGCACTCATTCACCAGAAAAGTGAGTAGCCGCAAGCATGTTATTTACGTTTTTAGGAGAAGTGACTATTGTGTCAATAAAAAGTAATAGTTTATACTAATGAGACAATTAAGAAATAGTTATACATACAGCTAGTTTCATATTTTTTCTTATG
>NW_014566054.1:0-472 GCF_001313825.1 Dinoponera quadriceps | reverse complement strand
TAATTTCAGAAAAGGGAATTGTACCTGACCCCTCTAAATTAGAGGCAGTACCAGGTTCCCAGTCCCGAAAAAGGTCAAGGAGATACAATCATTTATAGGCCTAGCGGGCCTATTATATTACAGACGATTTATAGAAAATTTTTCTAAGATAGTGCGTCCTCTAACAAGATTAACAAAAAAGGAAACACCCTTTGAATGGGGAAAAGAACAAAAAAATGCGTTAGCAATATTAAAAGAAAAATTGACAACCGCTCCCGTACTAAAATATTTGAAATTCGACAAGAAATTTATTATCACTACCGACGCATCGGATTTCGGATAGGAGCTGTACTGTCACAAGGGCCGATAGGGAAAGACAACCCTATAGCTTATGCTAACCGCGCATTATCACGCTCAGAACAAAATTACAGTACTACTGAAAAAGAACTGCTAGCAATAGTATGGGCAGTGAAACATTTTCGCCCATATGTAT
>NW_014566053.1:0-507 GCF_001313825.1 Dinoponera quadriceps | reverse complement strand
CCCGCGATTTCTGCAAGAGAGACGGCGAACTCACAACCTCGTTCTTGCCGGGAGGAAGTATGCCTAGTGCGGGTGTAAACACGCAGCTGTGACGGCGCACATACCGTCGGGGTTCCTCGACCTGGAGATTGGGATCCGGAGCAGCTTTCGATCTCTCGATCCGGTTAACTCCGATGGTATCGGCTCCTATGCCTCCGTCGGTCGAGCTTTTATATGCCTATTTTGTCGAGTAGTGGAGCATTTGTTGTTGTTTAGACACGAACGTGATCACACATTATTCAAGGTGTGACACGTGTGTGTCTTGTAGTAGTTTTGTTTGGCGCAAAGCGCCGGTAGCGGCCCGACGGTTGGTCGGTCGGGTCGCGGGTAGGACGTAGGTGCAATTTCACCGTTACAAAACAAACAAGAAAAGATAAGAAAATCGCATGCTAATAATTTCAATTGTATTCTGTGAAATAATATTTCGCAAAATTCAAATATGTCGATTGAAAAACCAGTAAATTTAAG
>NW_014566052.1:0-442 GCF_001313825.1 Dinoponera quadriceps | reverse complement strand
GTGTCATAAAAATATAATATTGTCAATAAACACAAATGAATGTAAATCGATATTTAAGCATCGTTTGTATTGTAATCACGATCAATAACTATGATTCGAAAACAGCTGTGACGATCACATGATTGCAATTGTCACCTTCGGTCATTATAAATGCTGGATGATCACAAAATGCAGTAATATTTATCAAAATTTAATATGAAAACAACACTTTCACGAACCAAATCTATGAGAAAACAACATATAACTGTTATGCGATGACATATTGTCGTAAGACCACATAAAAAAATCATAATTGGAGGAGATTCAACTCTGTCCTAAAACGATCGTTATCGATTGGATTAAAAAAAAGAATGTTTGTGTTATCATCATCAGAAAACAAGAATACAAGTATATCCGATCCGAGTAGCGTGAGTTATCAAGATTGCGGGGTCTTTAAAGTGAA
>NW_014566051.1:0-510 GCF_001313825.1 Dinoponera quadriceps | reverse complement strand
TTACCCCGGGGTTCCGGCAGATTTACATTTCTTTTGCCTCACTTTCCAGCTAAGCCCTTCCGACACTTGCGATTACATCACGACACGGGGAAAACACGATCGCAAGAGTTGCGGCGAAATATCCACCCCCCTCCTCCGGCCCCCCTCGCGTACCCCGCCGAAATCGATTTGGCGAGAGAGATCGTAACGAGCACGATCGTGCGGCAACGCGTCACAACCGAAAATATAAGAGAACGCTTATAAAAGTTTACGCCGCTTTGCAGCAACAGCAGCAGTGGCAACGTGGCGGCAGCGACGTGGAGTAATTGCGAGAAGCTGGAATATTTGGGATCGAAATCTGCTCACTTCGTCTCTGTGTGAACGAAGCCGGCTTGGTCCGTTAAGCCGGCTCTCGCGTAAGTCAGGCGCGTGAACACACGAGGGCCTTGTTTCACGGAATTACCAACGAATTTTGCAGCGATATATCGCGTCGCTCGTGCAGAAATAAAGATTCGCTTTTAAATGTAGAAA
>NW_014566050.1:848-1885 GCF_001313825.1 Dinoponera quadriceps | reverse complement strand
TGAAGCGATTCCAAGAGAAACTTTATTAAGAACTGTGCCAAATTTTCATGGACGATTGAATTTGTGTCTTGAAGCTAATGGTGGTAATTTTGAACACTTACTTAGTGGTTAACAGTTATAAAGGTAACAAAAAGTGAGTGGCAAGGGGACTCACGCTAAACAAGCACCCCATCGTGAGTGGCAAGGGGACTCACGCTAAACAAGCACCCCATCGACTATTTGACCGTGAAATGACCTTTGACTCTTAGCATGACGCATATGGCTGAAAAATATACTTTACCTTAAAAAACCTTAAAAATGCTGTTATTTTGATGTTTTGATCTTGAAATGACCTTGAAATGACATTTGACCCCTATTAAAATTCATATGTTTGAACGCAGAATTTCAAGCACTATCAGAATCTGGGGTCAAAAATAGGGGTTCCTATTTTAAAAAATGACCTTGAATTAACCTTGAAAATCGACTTCAAGGTCAAATTCAAGGTCACCATTCAATTTCCCCCCCAAAAATAGGAAACTATTGTCTCGAAACGTTTTTTGATTTGGGTCATTCCCAGTGAGTTATTTGAGTGGTTATATTAAAATGGGCCACTCTGTATATATACGAGGGCGGTTCAATAAGTACCCGTGTTAGACGACAGAGAGCGTTCCTGAGGGAAGTTGGTGTTATCATTGTGTGCTGTTATCTATCAAACGACGGCAAAACAAATTGCAGACTGTTTTATAGGTTAGTTTGGATTTGGCAGCCATTCGAGTAAGACGTGTTTTGTGATTTTCGCTAAGATGGAAAAAGAGCAGTATCGTTTGGTAATTCGCTTTTTGATTTTGGATGAGAAAAAATGCGAGGAGATAAAAGCAAAGTTGAATGCTGTTTATGGGGACACTTCGCCATCTATGACCACAGTTTAACGAATTTAAACGTGGGCGAACGTCCGTTTTTGATGAGGAGCGACCAGGACGCCCGGCAGACGTTGTTACCGAGGAAATCATTCAAAAAGTCCACGACATGATTCTCGCTGATCGACGAACGAAAGTGCG
>NW_014566050.1:480-819 GCF_001313825.1 Dinoponera quadriceps | reverse complement strand
AATTAATATTTTACTTGATAAGTTGGCGATGAAAAAATTGTCGGCTCGATGGGTGCCGCGATTGCTCACGGTGGACAACAAGCGGATGCGGCTGTTAACTTTAAAGCAGTGTTTGGAGCGTTATGAATTGCTGCCGCACCCACCGTATTCACCCGATCTGGCTCACTGCGACTTTTTCTTGTTCCCTAACATGAAGAAAAGGCTCGCGGGAAAAAAATTTAGCTTAAACGAGGAAGTTATCGTCGAGACAGAGGCGTATTTTGGAGAGTTCGACAAACCCGAAGTTTTGATTTATTTTTTGGAGGGGTTAAAAAAATGGCAGGAACGTTGGGAGAAGTG
>NW_014566050.1:0-203 GCF_001313825.1 Dinoponera quadriceps | reverse complement strand
TTGCGGGAAGTTTTGATTTATTTCTTTCATTTAAAGAAATCTGCTGCTGAGGCGCATCGGTCGCTTGTAGAAGTTTACGGTGATGCTGTTTTAAGTGAGAGAAGTTGTCTTGAGTGGTTTCAAAAGTTTAAAAACGGCGAGTTTGACGTGGAATATAAAGAACGCGAAAGAAGGCCAGTAAAGTTTGAAGACGCTGAGTTAGA